>NC_136490.1:37181143-37326143 GCF_053919585.1 Euprymna scolopes | reverse complement strand
TATATATATATATATATATTAAGCAATATGAAATATAAAATATAAATATATGATATATAAAAGCAATTCAGTATATATTTACGCGAAATCGGAAACTAGAAGAAGATTATTCGAAGTATTCGTATTAAACATAAAAGCAGCTGGCAGTTTTGAACCTAGATCCGTGAAAGAAAAACTTATATATATATAATAGCGTCAAGCATTACAAATTTTTTAAAAAGTGGCAGAATATATTTCCCATTTAAAAATACAATATTACAATTTCCTTGTTGAAGTGGAAAGTTCAATTCAAATTGGAAAATAGAAAGTACTTGTAAGGTCAAAGTCTCGGCGTAGCCCGGGAAAATTTTTTACCCCCCCCCAAAAAAAAATCTTGCTCTCAACGCTGAAGTCCACGTTACGCTACATACTCGTTAATAATAAAGAAACTCCGGGTTAACGTGCTGACCCTTTTTCTAAGGATTAGTTGAGAAGATTAATAAAAGCTTTATCCTCAAAGGACTTAAATCCTTATATATTTCCAGCACTTAAATAAAGGATATATCACGGATTAATACTTTTATTATGCAAATATATGATTTATTTAAAAGATTTAACTTTTGGCATTTATAATTTTAATACTGCAAATACTGCTCGTGCGTTACTCTCTTCATAATGAGCTGCCAAATCAATCTGAATTTAAAATAACCGATAATTACCAAATCTGCGATAAAAAAAAATAGAGTTTTCAATTTAAAGTTCGCCGTCTCTAAAAATATTTATCTTTATATATATATATATATATATATATATATATATATATATATATATATATAAAATAAAAATTACAATTAAATTTACCAAAATGATCCAAGATGGTAAAATATGTCTCGGAAGTAGAGTGAAAAGCATATCTTATTTTCCTTTTATTAATATTATTGGAATCTTTTCCTCTTTTTTTTCCTTGTACACATTTTTGCGAATTATTCCATGGATTTCTGCCTTTGGATTATTATGGACCATCTTCTTCCAATTATGGGATTTTTGGATTTTACTTGTGCAAATGGAAATTCTTTTAACTTTCTTGAAATTATATACTTGGATTTTACCGTCACTGGATTATTTATCTTCCACCAGACTATCCATTCATGTGTAATCACCTTTTTCTTCACTATATTCCTTCTGCTTCACTTTTTTTGTTTTCAAGTAAGATTTTTGACTTACTTGTTGTTTCATCAAATACTTTTGCATGCAAAATCCGATCCCGCATTTTGCTAATTCCTACCCTCTTATGAGAAGGAAAGTATTTCTTCGAAACTCCGCGGATTAAGGACTATCCACTTATTACGTGTTTCCTTTTACGGTTAAATATGTTTAAACTCTTTTTCAAAGTGTTTTAAACATGTTTTATTGACTGCTTGCTCGTATATATATATATATATATATATGTATATATATATACATATATATATATATATATATATATATATATATATATATATATATAAATAACCGATAGTTAAAACTCTGCGATAAAAGAAAATAGGGTTATTAATTTTAAGTTCGCCGTCTCTAAAAATCTTTATATATATATATATATATATATATATATATATATATATATATATATATATATATATATATATATATATATATTCAAGTAGCTGTATCGACTGGATGTTTCCCGAGGTCTATTACATTCAACGTGTTCTATAATCTATAATCACTTCATTTGTTGCGATTACCACTACCTAAACAAAAAAGAGCTTGCTTTACATTTAATAAAAAAAGATCAAGATGTAAATAAAGAAATAGAATACATAATCTAATAATCGAGTAATTTCTAAATTACAAATTAAAAATTGTTTCGAATCATTAAAAAAATACAAATAAAAAATTAATATAAATGTCATTAAATGTTGAATGAACCAATAGCCACACAAAGAACAATAACTCTTATTAAATCAATACCAGTTATTCCCCCACAGGTGATTTTCCTTAAAGTGTGCATTTCAAAATTTTTGCAACATAACACGGATGAACGTATGCAAATGACGTCACCAGTAGAAAAAATAAATACTGTAAAAAGAGGACCCCGGATAACGTTCGAGATCGCATGAGAGGCGTGGATGACGTTCGAGAGCACGATCACGCGAGAGACGTCATAGCCGTAACGAGAAGTTACGCGTGGAGGCAAAACGATGAAATAAATGTCGCTGTACAACAACAAAAAAAGCGAGTTGCTAAGGCTATAACGTGTTGGTAACTGTACAACGTTGCATTTTTACATATTAGAAAACTCTTAGATCAGATTTAAGTCGGTGTCAAATAAATTTTAATAACTATGTTAATCTATTGAAATTAACATTGCAGACCTTTAACAAATGAAAGTTAGCTAGTCAGAATTTAAGTTTTGTTTTATGACCTATAATGAATCTAATTTCACGGGAAAAATCAAGTTTACTTTATTAATACATAGACTGATCCATTTAAAAAAAGGTTTTATCATCTTAGAAATGTTCTCTTAATCTTTTGACCATTATTTCAATGAGATGGCCGTGATATGAATGCTTGTGAGGACTTATAATTCAGCGTGCCGTATTTGTGTGGAGCATAAATGATATTATGTACCCTAATAATTCAATATTCGGTCTTGTATCTACCTTGCAATTTTCATTTTCGATTTATATACATTTTTGTCACAAATAAAAAGATAAAGTGGTATTATGTCCAGCAACAAAAATTAAAGTTAGCTAGTTAGAATCAAACTTTGATTTGTTGGCTAAAATGCTATTTAGATACAACTTTGATAATTATTTTATATATTAGATACAACCCCAGATTTAATTCTTCGACAGACTTTCTTTTTAAAGTATGTTATTACTTTTTGTTATGTGTCTTAGATTGACAATGCATTCATTTGACATTCATTCATTTGACATTCATTCATATGACATTCATGCATTTATTTTATCTTAATTTAATGGAAACACACGAACACGAGAGTAATACTTAGTTATGCAATAAATAATACACATCGTCAGGGTTTTACTGTTTGTTTATGATAAATTAAGGCTCCTCATTCTGTTGGATAGCGAGATCAAGCGTACCCAAACAACAATGGGAATAATTCGTCCTGGTTATTAAACTCGGATGATGCAATCGAAATCAATTGTCAAAAGAAGTCACAGCAAACTACTTGAATGGAATGAAAGTAGTCTGTTCTGGCAAACACACCCGAATTAAACCAATCATCATCTCTCCCGCCAAAAAATAATCATCAACAATAAACCATAATTATAGTTTCATAAATCAAAATCAATTGTTGCAAAAGATCACAGGAAACTAATAAAAAGAAGACTTGAACGAAATGGCAGTTATTTTAGCCAGTGACCAAAGAAATGTAAGTTACGATATCCCTTTGGATGCTTATATATCTAGACTATTTTCTCTTATATTATTGTGAAAGCTGTTGGAGGGAACGGAATTGCGTTTATTCAAGGATTTCATTGCTTATTTCTATTTGGCGTTATCCATAAGAACTTTCTATTTTCCAATGTGAATTTATGAGAATACAGTATTACATTTGAAAAAAAAATAACAGCTACTGTATCTGAATTACATTTCGTTTCAGTACTGTAATAGAGAGGAATAAGTAAGGCAAAAGATACAGAAAAAATTTACGATAAAAAGAAAAGGAAGAAAAGAGAGGGACATAAAGAGACGGCTGGCGACAGAGGGAGAGATAGACATTTTAATAAAAAGATATTTCACATGATTTCACTTCTTTTTGAATTTATTCGACCCCAGGCAACGCCGGATACCGCTGCTAGTTTACAGTAAAGCTGATTTATATTTTATGAATTAAAACGTCGTCATTTTCCTGAGTACAGTACGATAAATTTGTGCAATATTTAGGTACGTCAGTCGTGCAATGTGGTTTCATATGTCACAAACAATACGAAGCAAGAAGCTTTAATTTAGACGGACGCATGCTGTTTTTTTCCGATAAAAGTCTTTGTAAAACATACCTAGGAAGTTTTACTGTATAGGGTGGGATTTTGCTGCTTGTTAGGTTTCTCAGGTGTGTTTCCGTCGAATAAGGCACAAGGGCTTGTAGTTCGTCTGAGCATCCACCATTAAAATACTTGTAAAACAGGCAGAGGGATGCAACATTTCGTCGATGGGACAGTGGCTATAGTCTAGCTGATAGTGCAGAACTTATTAGGTTTGCGACTCTCTTTTGAACTCTACCTAAGAGAATGAGACGAACAGCAGATGTACCAGCCCAAATGTGACAACAATACTCTATACATGGGCGAATAGTTGCCTTATAGAAGTAAAGGATACTGTCAGACGTAAGTAACTTTCTGGCACGGCAAGGAGAGCTTACCTTCTTTGCAGCAACCTTAGCAATGTCCTCAGTGTATCTGTTTCAACTCATGTTCCCCATGAATGTAAATCCGAGGAGGTAAAACGAAGTATTTTCAGGTAATTTAAAACAGAACAAAGCTTCTTTCTTAGAACTGCACGCCTGTGGAACTCTGTTCCGTCTGCCTGCTTCCCTCCGGACTACAACTTGGATGTCTTCAAGTCTAATGTTAACAAATTCCTAATGAACCGCCCCCTTAAGTAAACACTCCATCAAATCTCCACACTAACGTAATGTACTTGCAATAATCCTTATCCCTGAGTGGCTTCCGGGCCTTGATAAGTGGTGATCACTGTGTAAAAAAAAAAAAAAAATTATCATTAGCCATAGCTATTAGTGGTTGAACAGGTTTCTTGTAATTATTAAAAGAAAGCAAGCTTAGTCTTGGTGGCATAAAAGGTTACCATCCATTTTTGTCCTCATTCTACTACAGAGTGGAGGTCTTCCTTTAGTGTTTCTGCCATTGCCTTCGGTACATGGTCATTCGTTTTCCCATTATTTCTGTTATAGAGCGTCGTATCATCAGTCAATATACCTATCTGAGAGACAATTTTATCAGGGAGGTCATTTATGAATATCAGGAATAATAAAAGTCCAAGGATCGATCCCTGAGGTACACCCGCATTTATATAATACTAGCAGTTCAGCCTGGCTTTGCTCAGGCCCTATGTACTGTTCATAACTTTATGTGCATATGTATATATATTAAAAAGTTTGACTCATGTCCAGGTAACCCACATCTAAAATTTCAAGTGCTAAAGAGGAGAGGTTTGGTAGAGTCTGCAAAGGTCAACTCTTACACTGTATCCTCTTGCCAGTCTAATTTTCGCCCAAGAACTGATTATAAAGCTTGCGGCATGTTTGAGTACCCTTTATGTAAAATTTCAAATGTTTAGATAAAAAATTAGCTGAATAGTTTGCTAGAGACTGCAAAGGTCAAGTCTTTTGAACTTTGACCCCTTGGCAGCCAAATTTTCTGTCAAAAAAACGAGTAAAAAGCTTGCTCTTTTGTCTGAATACAAATACTTTATGTTAAATGTTTAAACCAAAATTGGCTGAGTAATTTGGTAGAGACCGCAGAGGTCAATTAAAAAAAAACATTTGACCCCAATTTTGGCCCCTTAACATTTATTGTTTTGGGCTCAAATCAAATTAAAACGTTTGATCTATGTCCAAGTATCATATATTTAAAATTTTAAATCTTATAACCCAAAATAAGCAGAGGAGTTTGATAGAATTTTCAAAGGCAAAATCGGTGACCTTTGACCCCTTGACAGAACAATTTCTAGCTGCCAGGAAAAGAAAATTCGTTAAGGCAGTTGTTGAAAAATTTAGAGATAACAGGAGCATCCTCAGCAGAGCATTTATTTAATAGTACATCCGAGATAAGATCAGGTCCGCATGCTTTTTAGGTGTTAAGTTTTTTAAAGATAGCATATACTTGAGAGGGAGTGATTTTCAGATCATCTAGTGTGGTTTCGGTGTGCAGAAGAAAATCTGGAAGGGACTCGATTGCTGGGTCCAATATAGAGTTTGAGGCATTCCGACGGGCAAGCAGATTGGCCTTCTCGTTTCAAGATTGCTGGATAGTGGGGAGGCGCTTGTTGATTGCCCATTATTTATTACGCTATTATAAATTTTCCTGCTTTCTGCACTTCAATGCGTTTTCTGTTGGTTTCGGTATATTCTCTTTTGTCTGTGGCTATTTCCTTCTTACAATTACATCTAGCTTTTATATACTTTTTTCTATTTGTACTGGATTTATATCGGATAAGTCTGCGGTATGCATGCTGTCTTTGACCAATGGCAGTTGCACAAGTAGAAGTAAACCATTGGGGAGAGTATGGTTTGCTATATAACTTACGTGTAGGAACATATGCTTTAATTGCTGCGTTGAACCATTCAGTTGTTACATTTACGCACTATTCAGCAGAAGATAAAAGATATTTTTCCATGGTGCATCTTTGATGGTATCCTTGATGGCATCCCAGTCAGCTTTTTTGTAGTACCTTGTTTTGAGCAGTGGCTCTTCAACTTGGAATCGAGAGTGTAGGGTGATATCTTTCATTATCACAGCGTGATCAGAATTCCCGATATGGCATTGGGCATTTGTTACACAATCCTCGGGAACTGTGATCAGAAATATGTCCAGAACTGACACTTGTTGGTTCTGACGATCTGAGAGACGGGTCATGAACGTTACTATCTGTGTCAAAGTTATGTGTGATACTACCAACCGTGTCAGTGTAGTTAGAGAAGCCAAGTCAATTACTGTGATGGATATTAAAGTCGCCAAATACATGCATTTGGGCGCTAGCGTCTAGAGAGAGTGGTACATCTATGCTGTCAGAGACGTGATTGATTAGAGCACAGTCTTGGGTCGAGGGAGACCGATGGAGAAAGTATAGTTAGCTAACGCTATGTTGTAAACTTATTCTAAAGCACATGAAGGCCTCGTCATCCGATTCTTATTTAGATTCTCTAGTCATGGGGAGGGTATTATGAATATATACTCCAAGTCCGTGCACACACACACACACACACACACACACACACACACACACACACACACACACACACATATATATATATATATATGAGGCGCTTTGACAGTATGTTAGTTCGTTCCCTACGTACTTCGAAACGGCTGACTTGATTTTTTTTTAATTCTACGAAAATGTACTTCATGTGTCTGGGAGTGTTCTTAGACAGATTTTGTAGGAAATCGCTTCTGATAAATATCGCATATCGAAAACATCGCTTTAAAGAAGGAACTGATTCGTGCTCTAATTTGTTGTGCCTAAACATAACATGAATACAGAACAATCAGAAGCGCTTTGTCGTGTCTTAATTTTTGGTGCTTTGTTTTGTTGTACTTTATTTTGTCATGCCTTAGTTTGTTTAGCCTAAATAATACACGAATCGACAGGAGCCATTTGCCGTGCCTAAATCTGTCGTATATAAATTTTTCCTTATTACAGGTTTGACTCTAATCCTGAATATTTGTCTTGTTTTCTTATCTTTCTCCTAAATGTTTTTGTCAAAAATACCATTATTAACACATATTTTTTTTCTTATATTTAAAACGAAAAAAAAAGTATCGCATGGAACTGAACGTTTCCCAAATTATATTTGCATATTATCTGAACTCAAAAACACGCGGGTTTCTTGTATTTTTATTTATTTATTTTTTTTTTCTAAAGTATGCATTACCTCTAGCAAAAGTTAATACAAAACCCTAAAGGTATTACTTCCTAACCAGCGTTTTAAACGAGTTAAAAATAACCAGACTTTTTCAATTTGATAAAAGTTCCATTATAGCATATTTATTATGGGGTGGAGTTGAAACGCTTTAACATCTCACCTCGACCTAGATAAAGACAAAGTATCCATGCATTAACATGGGAGGGGAGACTATCTTCAAGTACTATCCTAAGCCTGGAATGGGTAAAGGACTTCTACTAAGTAGATATTAATAAGTCCTTCTCACAATTTTCTCATTATTTTATTTTTTATTTTAGTTTATTTATTTATTTTTATTTTTATTTTATTTTATTTTTTCAATGGAGAGTAGATAATGCATGTGGATGTGTTATCGGCAGCTCCAGTAACTCTCGCTTCTCCTTTTTTGTCCTTCTGTCCCCATTTCCAATGAGTGATTTTCCTGACAAAGGGTGAAAAAAAGCTGTTTTCCAGGTCGGTAGTACTTTGTAAAGAGTAGCCTGAGATGTCGGGAAATTTCTATTTCTATGTCTATCCTTGTGGTCATGTCACTAGTAAGAGTGCTGGAGGTAAACGTTTCTTCTGGGCTGACGTTAACCACCTGATAGTCAGGGACCCGAACCTTGGATTAACCACTAAGGAGGCTGTCCTATCAGCAGGTGCAAAGTATCGGGGCTGCTGTATTGCCATTTGGTGAATGAATTCTGGACCATACAGTAGGTTCTGGTAGGGTCCCTCGATGCCATACTAGGGGGTAATTGTTACGGCTTTACCTTATCATGTGCCACAAAAAAATTCTTGTCTTTTTCTCTCTTATTTTCCCTCTCTGTCCTGCTCCAACCAAGTCTACCGATCTGCTCCACAAACCACAAAACCTCAATCATGACAAATCTCCAAAAAAGAAACACGAATAGACCTACAACCCCATCCACCAACGTAGGCCCCTACTACCAGATCTCCTTCTCCAACATCAGGGGTTTACGTTCCAACCTTCCAGAGGTTAAAACACAATTACAGGAGACGAAACCGGACACATTCTTTCTAAGTTAAACTGGCATAGGGTCAACCACTTCTCTAGACGAATTCATAATTAAAGGTTACTCCATCAGGGAACTAATTAGAGATGCTCCATGGAAAAATATTTTCTCTCTCCCTGCTGAACAATGTGCAAACGAGACCACTGACTGGTTCAAAACTGCAATCGAAGCGCATGTTCCCATGCGGAAATTTTATAGTAAGCCCCACTCTCCCCAATGGTTTACGTCGACTTGTGCAACTGCCATTACTCAAAAGCAGCATGCATACCGTAGGTTTAACCGACATAAGTCCAGTTCAAACAGACTGAAGTATATAGAAGCTAGAAATAACGTTAAGAAAGAAATAGCGACAGCTAAGAGAGAATTTACGGAAACCACTAAAAAGCGCATCGAAGCACAAAAACTAGGAACTCGAGACTTCTGGAAAATCTACAACAGTGTAATAAATAATGGGCAATCAACAATTCCCTCACTAACCAACAATCACGAGGTTGTCTCCTCAGCAACCGACAAGGCTAACATGCTTGCCAGTCGGTTTGCCTCAAACTCCACACTGGACCCTCTAAACCACCCCCTACCTGACTTTCCTATGCGGACAGACGCCACACTAGACGATCTGAAAACTACCCCTGCTCAGGTGCATGCTATCATAAAAAACCTTGACACCTCAAAAGCATGTGGACCCGATCTTATCCCAGCTGTGCTATTAAAAAAGTGCTCAGCCGAAGTAGCTCCAGTTCTCTCCAAACTCTACAACAAATGTCTTAATGAAGCTTGCTTTCCGGGCTGTTGGAAAACTGCTTCTGTTGTACCAGTATTAAAGAATTCTGGCGAAAGGACAGACCCATCAAATTATCGCCCCATTAGCCTCCTCCCACTTTTTGCCAAAATATTTGAGACCATAATTAACCATGCTCTAGTCCATCATCTTACAGATGCTAAACTACTGACTGACAAACAATATGGGTTTAGACAAGCCCGTTCCACAGCAGACATCCTCACTGTGATCTCTGAACGTATATACCATTCACTGGACAAAGCGGGAGAAGGCAGAGCGGTAGCTCTAGATATATCTAAGGCTTTTGACAGGGTATGGCATGAGGGTCTCCTCAGTAAAATCAGATCATACGGTATCACTGGTAGAATACTTAACATAATTAAATCCTTCTTAGATAAGAGAAAAATTCAGGTAGTCCTCGACGGTCGCACATCTAAACAATATGATATAAATGCGGGAGTGCCCTAGGGTTCTATCCTTGGACCTCTATTGTTCCTGATATTCATAAATGACTTCCCCGACAACATTGCCTCTGAGATGGGTATATATGCTGATGACACTACACTCTATGGCAGACACGACAGGAAGACGAATGAACACATTTCTAAAGAAATGGCAGAAACACTAGAGGAAGACCTCCAATCTGTAGTGGAATGGGGACAAAAGTGGTTGGTCGCGTTCAATGCTGCCAAGACTAAACTAGTTTCATTCAATAATTACAAGAAACCCTCTCTACCACCCATAGCAATGGCCAACGACTCTTTATCTGAGAGTCCATCTTTCAAACTCCTTGGCCTAACGTTCACAGGAAACATGAGTTGGAACAATTACATTGAAGGCATTGCCAGGGCCGCTGCAAGAAAGGTAGGCTCTCTCTACCGTGCTAGAAAACTACTAACACCCGAAAGTATCCTGTACCTCTATAAGGCCACCATTCGCCCATGTATGGAGTATTGCTGCCACATCTGGGCTGGTGCATCTGCTACTAGTCTCTCGCTCCTTGACAAGGTTCAAAAGAGAGTCGCAAACCTGATAGGCCCTGAACTGGCATCTAAGCTTCAGCCTCTGTCCCATCGACGAAATGTTGCATCCCTCTGCCTTTTCTACAAGTATTTTAGTGGTGAATGCTCTGACGAACTGCAATCACTTGTGCCCCCACGACGCGAGCACCCTCGACAAACTCGACAGGCTACTAGATCCCACCCCCACACTGTAGAGATCCCTAGATGTAAAAGATCTTTTTACTCCAATAGTTTCTTCCCCAGAACCGCAAGACTCTGGAATTCCATTCCAGGTCCCTGCTTCCCCAACAGTACTGACGTGCAGAAGTTCAAGTGTAACGTGAACCGACACCTTGCTGCCCAAATCCCTACATAGTACCCCAGTAGTTGTTTCCCCTGATAGTAGCCCCCTACACCAAAGTGGCAATTTGCCTTGTTTGGGGTGAAAATGTAAAAAAAAAAAAAAAAAAAAAAAAAACTTAACATCTAAATCTGATCCTCAAGATCGCCATGGGTATGGAATATGTGCCTACATTAAAGATGGATTTCCATGTGATAGGGATATCTCCAGAGAAGACCCTAATTTACCTTATATGTGCTTTCGGTTTGCACTAGCTTACACCACTGCATTTATATTTGACCTCTCTCGCCCCCACAACAGTGGAGTTACTATTTTTAAGAGCATATGTGAGAAAATTGACCACATCCTGTCTGCTCATCCTTCGGCTAACATTCACATTTGCGGTGACTTCAATGTCCATAATGTGAAATGGCTGACCCACTCAAATAAAACCGATGACGAGGGGAGGTTTTGTCACGATTTTGCCATTGCCTATGACCTCACTCAGATTGTTCACGAACCCACCCGTGTGCCCGATACACCCGATCAATATGCAAGGCTTCTAGACTTTTTCCTCACAACTTCCCCTGAGCATGTTCATGTTCCGTTCTATCTCCTCTGGGATCCTCTGACCACTCTGTTGTAGCAGTTAAGATAAAAATGAAATGTAATAAGTCTTCAGACGTACCTCTACACCGTACTGTATATCGATACTCTATGGCTGACTGGGATAGCTTCCGTACATTCATATCTGACCTACTTCTGCATTACATGTTTAAAAAGGATGTGTCCTCTATAGTATCAGACCTGACCAAATGGTTAATTATAGGTATAGACCGATTCATACCATCGAAAAAATTCCAACAAAAACCTAAAGCCAGCCATATTTCTCCCCTGAATGTGCTGCTGCCATCGCGCACTGGAATCACTTTTTCCATAGCTACCAACGTAATAGATGCACTGAGACTAAAGCTGCTTTCAGGACTGCCAGCAACCACTGTAAAAGAGTAATATAACATGCAAGAGAGTTATATGCTCAGTCTGTTAAATCCAAAGTAGCTGAGCAGCGGCTTGGTTCCCACTAGTTCTGGCAAATAGCACACAGGATCTTGAACAGAAGTGTGCGTTCTATCCCAACTATCATCAATGGACCTGAGGTCATCTCGTCAGCATCAGACAAGGCCAGACTATTTGCCAAGAACTTTGCAGCTAATTCTACCCTATGCGACAATGACCATCAACTCCCTGTATTTCCTCCTATAACAGACAACACGCTATGCAACATACAACTATCTGTGCGTGAGGTCGCCAAGCTAATCAAGAACCTTGATACCAGTAAAGCAACTGGCCCAGATGGCATTTCAGTTATAGTGCTGAAAAAAGCTCCAACCAGAACTTGTTCCCATACTTACAAAACTGTTTAAGCGTTGCCTTAAGGAGAAGTGCTTTCCAAGACCCTGGAAAACCTCATCAGTATGCCTTGTATTTAAGAATTCAGGTGAAAAGTCATCTCCCTCTCAGTACAGTCTCCTGTGTGTCATGAGTAAGTTGTTGGAATCCATATTAAATAAAGAAGTAGTCAACCAGCTCAACAGGAATAACCTTCTTAGTGACACGCAATATGGTTTCCGCTCTGCAAGATCTACAGCAGATGTGCTAACGGTTATATCACACAGGATTAGTGAATCTCTTGACAAAGGTTTCCTTTCCAGGGCAATTGCTCTTGACATATCGAAGGCCTTCGATAAGGTATGGCGTAAGGGCCTACTTCACAAGATTTCCAGCTACGGTATTACTGGAAATGTTTTCTGAATCATTAAATCATTTCTCTCCGATAGGTTCATAAGAGTAGTTGTTGATGGGCAGAAATCAGAGGCCCACAGTATTAATGCTGGAGTCCCTCAGGGGTCTGTCCTGGGTCCAACTCTCTTCCTGATCTACATCAATGATCTCCCAAAACACATACTTAAATCATTCGTTGACATCTATGCTGATGACACGACCATCTATGGCAACACATCAAAGGCCGTAAATGACAAAGTTCTCTCTAATTCTCTATCCTACGACCTTGAGCACGTGGTACAATGGGGGAAGAGGTTGCTGGTCACTTTTAATGCATCCAAAACCAAGCTTCTATCTTTACATCATCAACGCACTGATCCCCATCTGGCATCAATTGAAATGGATGGCTCTCGCCTTGGAGAGGCTCCGTGTTTTGACAAGCTTCTGGATTTGACCGTTACTCCTTATCTAAAATGGAATACGTACATCAAATCTGTTGCCAAGGACGCTGGGAAAATGGTGGGATCTTCTACAGCTCCAGAAGATATCTTACTACTGATGCAATTCTCTATCTTTATAAAAGTCAAGTACGTCCAAGGATGGAATACTGCTGCCACATCTGGGCAGGAGCTGCTAAAACTGCCTATCCTGCCTTGACAGAGTACAAAATAGACTTCGTGGCTTAGTGGGGGATGCCCTTTTCTCTTCCCTGCAACCTCTCTCCCACAGAAGAGACATTGCAAGCCTGTCGTTATTTTATCGCTATTTCCATAGCAGGTGCTCGTCTGAGCTCAAATCTCTGGTCCTCCCTCGCCAATCTTTCACGAGAAACATCCGTCTGGCTGAAACTACTGTCAATAATTTTCCCCACTCTTTATCTGTGCTTAAATCCAAACGTAGATTCCATGAGCAAAGCTTCTTTCTCAGAACTGCACGCCAGTGGAACTCTCTACCGTTTGCCTGTTTTCCACCTGACTAAAACTTGGACTCCTGACAAACCGCCCCCTTAAGTAAGGTACTCTATCAAAACCCCCAATACTAATGATTGCTACAATACTATCTCATTGATTACTGTACACGCAATAACCCTTATCCCTGAGTGGCCTTCGGGCCTTGATAAGTGATGACCCCCATATAAAAAAAAATAGTAAAACCGCATGCTGTCATTTTTAAGGGGGACAGGTACTTTAGTCAGAATGTAATTGACAAAGACGCGAGACGAAATAATGCCACGTTATGGATACATTAAAACTGATGTAGAGCCAAGATTTTATTTGTGTCTAATTTACGTCCATTCTTCTTTTGATTCACAATAATCAACAAGTGGGAGTGAAAGCGAGAATAAGGGAAATCGATAATCATTATCAATTCCTCCCATCGGAATGGTTGGCGACATTGGCCTTCAAACGAGATTGGCTGTCGAAATGGGTATCCATTAATCTCAGCCAGGGTGACCGTTTCACCCCTTCTTCTCCAAAATAAAATATAACCCTAACCCTAACTCTAACCCTAACCCGAACCTGTTTCTATCGTGATTGGTAAAGAAAAAAATAGTTAAATCAACAAAAGCCATTTTTTTCAAGGCAAAGCATTTAAAAATGCCTTTGATGTCCGTATTTCATTGAAATGGCTTCATTTTTGTTTTCTTTGTTTTTCGCTTTGTTTATTAGCTGACAAGATGATTTTATGTTAGGGCTGAAATCAATAATCTAAATGGAAGCTGAAATATACGCCCATGGCTTATGTATGCATAGATAGAAAGGGAGAAAGATGGAGGGAACGAGAAGGAGAGAAAGAGAGAGAGAGAGTCATCTACAGGCAAGTGTTTCGTCGTTTACCAGTCTGTGTGGCTAGAAATGGCACTTATATCCACGCCGAAATTCGACATTGCAATAGATTTTGATAAAATAAAGAAACCCTGATATAATGTTTAGTATTATTTTATTTTGATTTTAAGGAAATATAAAAGTTGTATGAAATTATTTTGTTCGAAGAACTTTTAGCGTCCTGGGACGGGTATTATTCTAGTATATATATATATATATATATATATATATATATATATATATATATATATATATATATATATGTCATGTCATATGCTACTGGTACCATGTAACCCAGTACTATCTGCCTTATGGTCGGGTCAACGGCGACTAAACTGGTTCCCCCACCAAACAAGTCTGGTGGAGAGAGTGGCTAGTCTCCCTGAAGGATTAAAAACAAGACTTCCCAAAGGGCGAATGAACCCTTTTTCGGGGTCAACGCCCAACTAGCACATGTGTATTTGTGTGTGTTGGGGTGGAGAGGGCTCTCGTAAGCCGTGGTGGAGGCAACTTTTCTAGGAGAAGCAAATCTCTGATTTAAAAAACCATGAATCGGGAGACCAGTAGCCGCATTAAGCTGGTCTGCAGTGTAACTTGCTGCTGGCTATCTTGCTCTTGCTTGGTGCTGGATCTCAACATTTTGAACCGAGAGAGAGACTTAGCTATCGTACAAAGCTAAGACCCTGTAACATCATCTGTGTATAGATACTCCCTCAGGCATTTGTCTATTAAAATGATCCTGTGGCGATGGAAACCATCTGAAGTGTCTGCGGGAGTGGCATTCGTCTGACAAGACGTTGCAATCATCAGACCATACATAAATCCCCTACTCACATTTGCTCCGAGGCCCCACATAGCTACCCAACTTCCGCTCCATCATCTAGCATCGATGTGTTACGCCCACCATTTGCAAAGGGATTTTTTTCCGAAATTAATAATGGATATTGTCGCAGACATAACAAGTAATACATTTTATCTAATACAACTGAATAAATATATGTATATATAAAATATATGTATGTACTTATTGATTTGTAAATCGCCACTTGTTCTCGTCTTCTCTTACCAACAACGACTATATTTCATTCCTAGCATTCTGACAGCCTTGTAAATCTCTCTCTCTACACACACACACACACACACACACACACACACACACACACACACACACACACACACACACACACACACCCATATATATATGAGACAATAGAAGGTTAACATGAATTCATAAGCAATAAATATTGGAAAATATAGAATGAGTCATTTGTTTAACAAGGATAATATATACATACAATTATTTGGGGGATAAAGATGACTCTTTATACCAAGGTATTTCGGAGCCTAATGCTTCTCATCATCAGAAGAATAGAGAAGGTGCTAGGTAACATAATGGTATATGACGTCTCTCTCTCTCTCTCTCTCTCTCTCTCTCTCTGTATATACACAGGCGGCAAAAAGAAAATCCGCACTTATAATTTTTTTCAAAAACTGCAAACTTAAGCTAAATTTAATGTAACTGTTTAAACAAACTATACCTCATTTAATTGTCCTTTTATTCTTCTATAATTTTACCTGTTCATATTTGACTTTTAATTGAAATATTCTAGTGTTCATGTCAATTTAAAAAAATAACTTCAAATTGAGGAGGCAAAAAGAAAGTCCCCACAATGGAAAATTGTTATTTAAATGTAACTTTAGGACATTAATGCAACACAAATACAACAGGAACACAATGAACTAGTTAATATTTAGTAGCATAGCCCTTCAGCAATTTGACAGCCTGAAATCTTTTGGGAATTCCTTGGATTAGACTGCAGCAATACTCCGGGAAAAGGGCATCCCATTTTTCTTTAATTTTTGTCCAAAGTTCTTCCAAATTTTAAATTTTATCATTGCGTAGCTTGATGTAATGCCATACGTTTTCGATAGAATTGAGGTCTACAGTTTGTGCAGGCCAATCCAAACATGGAATATCATACTCTCCCAGGTACCTCTTGACATTGCCAGCTTTGTGAATGTGAGCATTATCCAGCATGAAGCATGAAGCAAGAAGATGGGATTATCATCCTAATTTTTACCAAAGTAGAGTAGAAAATGCTCAGTCAACATATTAATGTACTTCGTCGAATTAATTCCCCCTTGCAAGCGAACTATAAGTCCTGGACCATTAGTACTAATAATTTCCCACACCAAAACTGACCCTCCACCACCTTGCAGCGTTGAAACTGGGCACCTAGGATTAAATTCTTCGTCTGTCCTCCGACGGACGTACTGCCTACCATCACCGCCTAGCCTGTTCAACTTGCTTTCTTCGCTAAAAAGCACTTTTGACCTATATGAAGAGTCATGATCTTCATTGCATCTGACGAAATCCAGACGGCGCTTTCTATTCTTTACAGAAATCATTGGTTTGCGTCCTGCAACATATCCTCGCAAATTAAATTCCTTTCATCTGTTCTTGACAGTAGAAAAAGCGCCCTTTTTAATAAGATTGCACTGTTGTTGGATTTGGGGAGCCGTTCCAAATCTGTTTCTTAGGCTGCGGATCTTAATAGCATTGTCTTCCCTGTTAAAAGTAAGCCTAGTACGACCAGATTTAGGGCATCACGAATACTGCTGGTGTTTTGGTGCTTTTGCACAGTTTTTAGTACCGTTTTCTCATCACATTTCAACCTGCGGCCGATTTCTCGATTCGATAAACCAGAAAGGTGGAGATTAATGAACTCCTGACGATCACTAAGAGAAAGTCGTGGCATATTGACTAAATGTTACGACGGTGTATAACGTGGAACAACAACAATTACGATTAGAGATGCTTTGTTACCAGGTGGTGGATATTTTTTACTGATTTATTGGGCGATAATTTAAGCTGGTTTTAAGCGAATTTGTTGTTGCGGACCTCCTATTTGCCTCCTCAAATTGAAATTATTTTTTAAATTGACGTGAACACTAGAATATTTCAATTAAAAGTCAAATGTGAAAAGGGAAGATTATAGAGGAATAAAAGGCGACTCAAATGAGAATTGTTTAAACAGTTACATTAAATTTAGCTTAAATTTACAGTTTTTGAAAAGATTACAAGTGCGTACTTTTTTGCCGGCACTATATATATATATATATATATATATATATATATATATATATATATATATATATATATATACAATGCCGGCACACTCTCTCTCACACACACACACACACACACACACACACACACACATATATATATATATATATATATATATATATATATATATATATATATATATATATATAATTCACCAAGTTCCAAATTCAATTTTTCTGAGTTTGTCGTTCATAATTTTTCAAAAGGTAACTATTACAATATTTTTCGTTTTACGAAACGAGAAGGAAAGGTAGAGTGTATTAGTCGCATAAACCACATAATGTAAGTTGTTCAAAAAGGTGCTTTTACAAGTTCTTTTTAGATAAACATCTGATGATGTTTTAAGAAAAGGTCATCTTTTTTTTTACTTTTCTTTCTATTTTTTCGACTTTCATCTATTTGTTTTCATTTTCCTTAAATGACTGACCTCGGGTAAGGCCAGAGATGTATTGTCGCATATATATATATATATATATATATATATATATATAGGGAGGGAGAGAGAGAGAGACAGACAGACAGACAGACAGACAGACAGACAGAAAGAGAAGCGAAAGTTATACGTCTATGTTTAGTCGTCTCTACGACAACTCATTAATGTGGTTAAACTTAGCGAATTTCAAAACGGGAAATATAGTTTAGTATCATAGTAATTTGTTCATTTTTTATTGAACCGGATCTTAATTTTTTCTTACAATTACATAGACTGAATCCAAGAAAAGACAAAGTTTTTTTAGTAGCAAGATACGCGTAAAAACCTAGTAAATAATGAAAATGTTGTCATTGCTTTCGTAGTTCTTAGATGTTAATTTTCGTTGAATCTCTGCAAGTTTTAGAGGATCTTGCTAGTCATAGTCTTCTGACATGTTTTCATTTCATGAAGTTTTTACGATGTAATTTATTCTACTGCTATCATATCAGGCTGTCTGAAGGTACGGGCTTTCTGATCTAAAATGCACTAAGCATTGATGTTATTATTTTTGTTTTCTTTCCATTTGTCAAACTCAAACATGTTTTGCAAAATCAAAGATAAAAACAACATTTTTTCTCTACAAAACTATCAAACCAAACACCATGAACACATATTTAAAAATACAAACGACTTGAAACATAAAAACTTTTATCATAATGACTGTGTTTGTAATTAAATAACAGCAGAAAAAGAACCTTGCTATTGTCGGAATTTTCCCGGCAGTGTACGTAAAACACTGGTATATGTTAAATTAACGATTTGCAATTGCTTTTACGCTAACGCTGGCCAATGTTTTTAATAAAAAAATATAATTTCTACAAAGATAATTCAATAAATAATTAATTAAAAAAAATTAAAACAGTCTTTTGTTACAAAGAAAATGCAATGAATAATTGTTAGAGAATTTTTATGAAACAAAAAAAAAATTAACATTAAGAAAAAAATACTCATTGTAAAGTAAGTTTCATAAATTAATATTTACTTGCAAAATCCGTCAAAATTTAACGGTATTTTAAAAAATATATTTTAAATAAAATGAATAAAAAAATAAATTAAAATAAATGACAATGAATTTAAAACAAGTTTTAGTATACTCTTTTTTTAAACCTTTTAATGTTAAAATTAATTGATTTTAAAATATTTTGATTTTTTCAATGAAAATACAACACATATAAATTATAAAAGAACATATCTCAATTAACTTGCACATTTTTAAAAAAGTTTCAATAAAAATATAATAAAATATTAGTCTCCTCTTAACATGACATTTTTTTAAATTTTAAAATAAAATAGCCAATTTAAAACTATAAACAGATAGCCATGTTTTTTAATTTAATAAAGAGGAAGCAGTTTTAATAATTTTTAACTGATAAAGAACGAATATAAAGGGAGGTAATTCGTTTCTCATTAATTAATATTTGCGATGATGATGTTTTTGTGACACTGGACGTTCGGGCCATTAAATTAATATTTAGATTTTTGAATAAAAACTAATTATACCAAACACATTAAAAAAATATTATTTATTATATTTTTAATGATCTTTTCTAATCAGGATAAGTATTTATTTATGCTTTTCTTATAATAAACCAATGCAACCAAATAAATGCTTTCTTAAATGCTTTAGACTGCTGTGATTTCATTGATTTTTCATTTCGACTCTTTCTGTTGTTTTACGTAAACTGCCCAGAAAATTATGACGATAGCGCGGTCGTTATTCTGCATAAACAAGCAACTTCGACACCATGAATAAATATTTGAAAATATAAATAACTTTTTACAAAAATAACTGAATTAAACGTGAAATAACTCGAAATGGATTAATCTATCTATATATCTATAAAAGTGAACGTGTATGTGTGTCTGTCTCTGTGTGAGTGTGTACATTTCCCTACGCAATAACCCTGTCAATTTTTAGTCTACAGACTCGAAATTTGGTATACCGGGTACTGAGATTTGGTAAAATCTATGTGATTGGTTTTCAGCCAGAAATTTGGCTGTTAAGGGGTTAAAGTTCGAGGATTTGACCTTTGAGAACTCTACCAAACTCCTCCGACAATTTGGGGTCTAAACACTTGAAAATTTAGATATAGGTTGTTTGGACATGGATCTAACTTAATAACTTGATTGGAGCCCAAAACAATAAATGTTAAGAGGTCATAATAGGGGTCAAAGTTTAAAAATTTATCACTTTTTATTTTGCTCAACATACACCTCTAAACACCAGGGCAACGCCGGGCTGAAATGCTATTATGTTATAAAACAGGACAACCGCGTTAAAAGGCTTAGATATATCTAGAACTTACACTCTAGCTTCCTCTGCCTTATTCACTGAGTAGCATATGCGTTCAGAAATTACAGTTAGGATATTTGCAATAGAAAGAACTTGTTTAAATCCATATTGCCATATAATTTATATTTTTCCTCGCGTGTTCCCATTAAAATTTTTTTTTTCTGTTTATTTGATGCTGCCCTTTTCCAGAATGTCTATTAATGTTTAATTATTGTTTTTACCAAAAACGCTTGTCGTTTTCTGGTCTTTTTTTTCTTTCGCTGTTTTGAGTTCTTCCTTCTACATCTAGATTAATGCAGCGCTTTCTATTCTGAGTTCTATTCCAATATACGACGCAAGATTCTAGTTGTGCTAATTAGTGCATCAATCTTAGTTAGGATGATGTGTGGAAGGACACTTCTTAACCTACATACGCAACGAATTCTTGATCTACAGACTTTAAATTTTGTATATAGGTTATTCAGACATCTGAAAAACATTTTAATTTGGTTTTCACCCGGAAAAAATGCTGCTAATGGTCAAAATTCAAAAACTAGTACCTGGGAGCCATCGGAGTTTTATCTGCAAACTGTTTCACGGGTGTTCATGCGCGGCCGTGAAACATGACAGCTTCTTTATGTTAAAGAATAAGTACGTTTAAAAACAGTTTCTTTCGTCGTCTTCTTCTTCTTCTTCTTCTTCTTCTTCTTCTTCTTCTTCTTCTTCTTCTTCTTCTCATTATTATTATTTATTTATTTATTTATTTATACGTTTATCCACTCCAAAAAGGCACATTGGCCACTATAACGCATGGTGCCACTGAGAATTAGACCCCATATTTTTAGGAAGCATCCTAAAGTGAGAAGTTATGCAGCAAGATTTAAATATCTGAATATTGGTACAGTAAGGAAAACAGGGAATTCCAACAGCTAGCACTACCAGGAAATGAGCAAATCAGAGTAGAGTTAATCCTCACAATGAAGGAATGGGATTTAGCTCGTTGTCGAGTTGGTCGGGAGTATTTTCGTCGAGTTGCCGAGGAGACATCATCATCATTATAATAATAATAATAATAATAATAATAATAATAATAATAATAATAATAATAATAATAATTAACTCTTAATTGTTGGCTAATATTGCTAATTGGTCTACTATTTATATTGGAAAAAAAAAACTATCATCCCTCGTGGGATTAAAAAAACATTTGTAAATCTTCTTATTTTTAGTATTTAAACAATAATACTAATTATTTGTAAAACTAAACAAGCGATCGATTGGCATAAAAAGTACAAGCATCCCTGGTGGGATTCGAACCCACGGCCTCTGGATTAGAAGTCCAGCGCGCTATCCGCTGCGCTACAGGGACTTGACACGGTTATGACTCTACATTTTGTTACAAAATAGCTTTCACGTGTACGCAAGCAAGCAAGTAAGCAATAATAATAATAATAATAATAATAATAATAACACTAATAATAATAATAATAATAATAACACTAATAATAATAATAACAACAATGACAATAATAATAATAATAATAATAATAATAATAATAATAACAATAATAATAATAATAATGATGATAATAATAATAATAATTCTGATTTCGCTTATCAACATCTCTCTGGAAAGGGATGGGATTCATTTCCAGAGGATTTCCCTTAATCCCGGTTCCAAACCAGGAGCTTCAAAGATCAAGGGTTTTCCTAAGGTCGTACCTACGATAGCAGAGGGTTGAAGGCCGCCTAAAACATCGGGGATTTGTAGTTTTTTCAATTGTTCTTCCAGACGACTTGATACTACTCCTAGTGTACCAACTACGACCGGAATTATTTGTGTTTAACCCCGTATATACGCCTTATTTCCAATGCCAATGGAGCGTAATTGCTCCCCTTCTCATTCTCTTTCTCTCTCACATTCCTGCCCCAATAATAATAATAATAATAATAATAATAATAATAATAATAATAATAATAATAATTGTAGTAGTAGAAGTAGTAGCAGTCGTAATTTGTCACTATCACCGTTAAAATCACCACCTGAAAATATATCGAAATATTTACGTGTACAAACGTATGTTATCTTTATTTTCTTTTGCTACGGAATTGATGACTAAGCGACCGTTCTTGGAGAAGATGAGTTCTACGAGGAAAGCTACACAAAACTTCACCTTTGACCTTTGCACCTCGACTATTACTCTTTTGCAGAAATTCAATTTCGAATAGTTGTTTTGATTAAGTAAGGGTCGCACGTCGAGCTAATTATTTTCTCGGATTAGGTCTTCGAGATAACAGTGTTAATCAGGAGGAAATTGAAATCACGAATGAAAGAAACGTGATGAAGAAAAGGTGTTACGAGCCAAGGAGAGGGGGAGAGAACAGTCGATAAAAGGATTATAAGGAATGACGGCCATTTTTATCTCGTTGCAAAATCGAAACTTCTGATTGAAAACACGTCACATAGATTGAAATACTAACAGAGAAAAATACATTTAACGATTTAACAAATGTTTAAATCCCCAGAAGTATTGTCTTTCAAATACAAACATCATTGACCAATAAATGCAAATATTCCCTCTTAGTTTCGTATTATACGTCTTAGCTTTTTAGTCCTTTAAAATCAAGGACATTTTTATATCTCCTTTTAATTGGAAAGAGTGCTTTATGTCAAATTAATAGTTGAATATGTTTAACGTTGCGCTTATTTTGCATTAAATATTTATCAAAATTAATCACTATTAACCCATAACTGTGTATCTAACGGATATCATAATACTAACCTTGCTCTACATTATGATAAGAGAGGTTCATACAAAATTTCAGCCAGATCGGTTGAGTAGTTTTCGAGAAAACTTATAAAGTAAATGTGGTATTGCGGGGACTAATCCTAATTAATTCCCATTAATCCTTAAATATGCATTGAACAGATAATATAATACTTAATTCGCTGCACTTTAACATAACAAAGGTAAAATTTCAGCCTGGTCATTTTCTAAAAAAAAACGTGGCACGAAGAGATAGACAGAGAAATATTATACTAATTACGCGCATCACCACAGAACAATGTTAGACACAAGGTCGTATTTATTTGGGAATATCTAACTTCTCCCAAAACGGGGCACCTTTGTGTCATAAAAATAAGAATACATCGACCAAGAAAGGCCTCTTCTTATCCTACCAAAGACAGAACATATTCCTTACGTATATCTACAACGAACTACAGCTTCTTTAAATACCTTCTTTAATCTAGATCTAACTACTTGAGCTTGACTGATCGCTAGGATCGCGTTAAAGGTTGAGCTTAACTAATTCTATAGTTAGGGAATTGGCTCTATCTAAGACTAGGCACTGACAGGGAGACTTCAAATCCAAACTTTTTTAATCAAGCCACTACTTACTCCCAGTAATCGTCTCCAGTAGAGCACACTCAATAAGAGAGGGTATTTAACTTTCAGATCCCGGTTAAACTATGTGTATAACTCCAACCAGGTTAAACTCGATCTTTTGTTTAAATGAAACGTGGGGCATGATGTAAAATGTACATATCCGTTTCTAAAATCTTATGAAAATAACTATTTACACAGGAATACACGTATTAATAATACATTATAATATTTTAGTGAATGATAAAAAGCAGCTATTTGAATGCCTAATTTTCATAACTACTTTTAAACAGCTCAAAATAAAATAATGTTCCATGCTATTCATTCGTTATTTTATTGTCCTACGTGGACCACTCTAAAGGCAAAGCCTCACATTTGTTTTTAATTCAAAGTATTAAAGAGTTACAAAAAAGAGAGTAGTACCATTAAAACAAGCGACATTTTATGCTTCAAAATCTATTTTTGCTATGTAGTAACCACCATTCTCAATGTAATTTTGCCAGGAATTCAGTGACGCATTTCTGCTTCTGCTGAAACGTCCATGATAGGGGTTGCTTTATTGGAAGCTTACACCTTTAATATCTGCAACAGAAAGATTAAACGTTCAGGTCATGAATGCATAAGTCCAGTCATCATAACAATGCAAATTGTAATTCCCTCAGATCTATTTGGATGGATAAAAACAAACAAACAAACAAGAAGCATTACTTCTGGAACGCCTCTCGTATGTTTTACGTCCAGTATCACACCGGGATGGGGGTCCCTCTAGAATGGGTTCGTAGTAAGACAGTGTGAGACCAGCAGTTATCAGTTCGGACGTGATCCTCTCACCGCAAGCACTGATTCTGATGTCGAGGGAAAGTGTTAATTTCAAAACTTTATAAAAAGAGTGATGAACATAAACGGATTCCTACTCCTCACATTTGAGGCTTAATTGCTTCAAGCAAATGTGTTCCTCCTCCATCAATTTTAAGTAGCGCCATCGAGGCCTCCACCATTCTCCGCACACCTGTTATACTACCGCAATAAAAGGGTCTTTTGAAAAATTGGGATTTGTAATATTCAAATAAGAGAACCTGAATAAAAGTCGAACTTTGGTTTTACTTTCAACAGCCTCTTAACCCTCGCTTCCCTTATTTTATTCTTTACTCCTCACATTCCATAGGCGATGGTTTTTAGATCGAAATCTGTCTCTAAAATGCTGGGCTGGTAAATATCTACACCATTTGAAGGCTCTGTATAAGGTGCAAACACGTATTTGTGATTTAATTGGCTCCATTCTTTCTTCTTATTTGCAAGCTCCCTCTCACAGACATGATGTTGCTAATCTCAATCATTTTATAAATACTATATTGGCATGTGTTCTTCAGAATTCTCTTATCTATTTCCTGCTTCCTGTATTCCAGCTTGTTTGACGCGTTGGTCAAGTGGTCGTCATTAATTCGTTGTTTTGACACTTCATTGTAATATGGTTTCCTATTTCCAGTAGCCACTTTCCAATAACTACAGGCTCATAGAACTCTGTTTCTGCAGACTGCTTTCCACCTATCTATAATGTTGGGCTTTTTAGGACTAACATCAATAGGTATCTTATGTCTTTTCAATAATTATCTTTAGTTCTTGTTAGTCTCTGGCATCAAATTACTTTACGACTTGTCTGGAGCGATTTCAATAAAAGTATCGTTGGCTAGTTTTTGACTTATAATTAATATTACATTTTTAACGCCGTACATAAGATGGCTTATTACTAGGGTTGTGAAAAGAGAATATTCTTATCATTGTTTTGAATCGTGAGTATATATCTGACACAGACACAGTTAATCAATCGAGAACCACACCAGTCTATCTAAAAACATATAAGATATTAACTGATATATACTCGAGAGTCAAAATAATGAAAAGAATATTCTCTTGTCATAGCCCTACTTATTACTCTGTCTTGAACAATTTTCATAAAAAGTTGTTGCAGTTTGTAGACAAATCCAACATAACGTGATTTAGATCAGCTTTACATATGTGATCCACAGGAAAGAAGAAGGATGTTTTTTTACTTGTTGCATAGGAAGGGATGCTGACTTGTTTCTTGATGTGTGCATCTTCT
Source organism: Euprymna scolopes (assembly GCF_053919585.1). Lineage (NCBI taxonomy): Eukaryota > Metazoa > Mollusca > Cephalopoda > Sepiida > Sepiolidae > Euprymna > Euprymna scolopes. Next base: position 37,300,385 of record NC_136490.1, on the reverse strand, counting down.
TTATGTGTTCATCTTTTTGATGTGTGCACTGACTCTTCTACTTGTTCCAAATAATAGGACTGCGAGCAAAGATAGGTTAAAAAGTGTTGAAAAGGAAAAGGGTATACTACTCAACCGTAGAAAAGGGTCGGTGATGGGGCTGTGCGGGTTTAGTAAGATATTAATTCTATTTTCCGGTACCTGTGTAGTTTACGGACCGTGCTGAAAAATATAACGTTATTATTTATAAAGTTATTTTAAACATTGAAGGCGGTTTTGTTAACTACTCTGTGCTTCACGTAACAATTTATTAAACAAAAGTTACTGCAAAAATCGAATTTAATCTTAAAAAGTCTCATCTAAAATAAACACTGTCGGTTAATTGCAAAAGTACAATTTTTTTTCTTTTTCACTTTTTTGTGTTTTTATGTTTGCTAGATAGGTGATATAACCCTCTTTTCTGACGAGGGCCGATTCTCTTTAATTGGTATTATTTAAGGTGCAGAACTTGATCGGTTTATACTACTACTACTACTACTACTACTACTACTACTACTGTGTATACTGTTGATGTTTATTATTGTTGTTTTCTAGCATTATTCACGAGTACTTTGTTGGCATTCGTTTCCCCGATATATTTCTAATTAAGAATTCTTTTTAGAAGGATATCGGATACTGACGGGAAAAACTACACGAACTTTGCTAACGTTCTTAAGTGAAAATGTTTCTGTGGAGTGAGATGGGTTCGAACTTGTCAAACTGTATCGTTAAACACTGAGCCATCGTCCTCTCCCTGCTTATGCCTTTTCCCAGTTGTAATTGCAACAGCAGATTTTTTTCAGATACCTATTTGCACAGGATTTGGTCATGTGCCCCTACTCCTGTCAATGCCAAAAGTGTGTCCGCCTTCTCTCTACAATAACTGATAGTGTCCAATTCTCGCATTTGAGTAGGTATTCGGCATCAATTAATAAGTAGTCCACAAATTTCAGTTTTTCTTTTTACTTGGGCTGAACGCTCATCAAAGCCCGGAGACCACTCTAGGATAAGGTTAATGAGTGTTTGGTAGACGGTACAACACCGTGATTATCAGTAATGGTAGAATTTGGGTAGATTTAATTATATAAGAGAACAGTTTAAAAAGAACTTATTTACATTAAACTTGAATATGACTATGTTATAGCTAGCTGCGAAGCAGCCCACGGTATTGTGTCCCACAGTGGGACGGTTCCGAAAAGAAACTTTACATTTAGTTTAAGGCACAAATAGAGAGTGAGGGGAATTGTTGACAGTTTTTGCAGCTAAACGAGCACCTGTGCAAATCTTATACAAGGGACATAGATTTGAGCTCAGTCGAACACTTTCAATAAAAGTAACAATAGAGCAGAGATAGACTCGCAACGTCTCTTTTGTAAGAAAGGGGAAAGCGAAAATGTCCCCGCCAACTAGATGTCGAAGACAGTTTTCTACTCTAACAAGGAAGGAAAGTGTGCTCTTAGAATCTCCTCTCCAAATGTGCCAAACGTACACCATCAACATCAGCGTTAGTGGGTGAAAAGTAGAAATTTGGTTTTGGATACATTAGAGGTAACTAGTCATTTTTACTTCTATTGCACCACGCTCTCGAGGTTACAGGAGAGAGTATCATAATGATGCTGGCTATTTCCGGTCTTTGAAATGTTAGCACAGATGGTAGTAGCATCTGCATAGATGTCAACGAATGATCGCAGAATAAATGTAATGCAAATGTATGGAGAGTACTAGAACCTGATAAAGGCTTCTTGCCATTCCAATTCTAGATAAGGAAAACGAAAAATGATTGTTTACAATACCTGAGACATTTGAAAAACAAACAGAACTAACATCGGTTAAAAGTAAAAGAGCATACATTTAAATTTTCTGGATTTTCGGGTTTTTGTTTTGATTATGAATGATACTCTAACAACATTTCAGTTGATGTACCCCCCGACCGTCGGGTTAGGGTTTCTTGCTCAACAGAGGGATCTTTACATCGAATTCAGGAATCTATAATGAATTTTGAATAAAACCGTTTACTTATTTGATTTACTTCGAATTGTGAAATTCCAAAATCTAAAACGCCTTCACGAAAAATAAATAAATAAATAAAAAAACAAACAAACAACAACAAAAAAAATAAAACTTAAAAACTCTGACTCTGAAAAATGAAAAGAAAACAAACAAATAAAATGTTTTAAGAAGGTTGGGGGTTCCATCGGTTGAAACGTTGTGAGAATACCATTGCCAATGAGAAGAGTAGGTCTAAAAGTTCTTATAAATTCAGAAACATAATACACATATTTAATATAGCTGTTTGATATTTTTTTGTTTTGCGATACGTATTACATATATTTGTTACTCTCGAAAAAATAATTTTCTAAATTGGAAAAATACGAATAAGAAAATGAATAAAACAGGTCATATTCTTTTATCTCCTCGCCGTCACTCTTTCTCATTGTCAGCATCTGAAAAAGATCAACATAAAAAGCGAAAATAAAAATAACACACACACACACACACATATACATATATATATATTGAAAAGCTATTGATTTTGTCGTTCTACTTTCTGATCACACTTGCAGACACTGAAGACACACACTCATATGTATGCATATATATATGTGTGTGCTAGTTTGTGTGTTTGTGTGTGTTTGTTTGTGTGTGAGAACGAGAGAGAGAGAGAGAGAGAGAGAGAGAGAGAGAGAGAGACAGGCAGAAAGAGCTTTGTGTTTATATGTAAAGGCATGCGTACGTTAGTAGAAATCCAAGTCTTCTTTGATGTGCAAACCGTTTAAAGACGTTTTCTGATCTCACCGGGGGAAATGCGAAGAGACGAATTCAATTTCTTTTCAATGTCTCTGCGAAGCGTTTGATCTTCCCCGATAAGACCTTGAACATAAGCGCGCGCGGTGAGATTCTCATCACGTCGCAGAAATAATTTATCCAGCAATAATTACTTGCTTTTGATTTGGCCTCCCTTTCACTGTTTTATCGATGGACGTCCGCATGTTAGTCTTTCCCACCATCCCACGTCTATACGCGAGTGTCTTATATACATGGTTGATGGATGGAATTAATCTGTTATACTCTATAAGAGGATGGAGAGAATAATGCGACAGATTTTGACCATGGCTATCTCGCAATGACCACTCGTATTGAAATGGCCGTGATTGTCGATTACAATAATATCATTATTGAAAACTAGAAAAAAATAGAGCACAACGAATACAGAAAACAATAAACACGGCTGTGTGGAGAAGGCAATTGATTGAGAACTATGCAAACGTCTGCACTTTGAATAAGAAGACAAATGGATATCGAAGTGATAATGGATAAACGCATATCACAAAAAAAATCAGATATGATAATAGTCTACAAGCCTGAAAAAAAAATGCAAACTGGTCGTGCAGGGTTGACGTGAACGAAAAGACATAGAGTAAAGAGAATTGAGCAGACTTCTTTTGTCAATATACGGAACGTATTGAAATATGATGGTGGCTAATTGCCACTTAAATCCCAGAGAAGATCAACGGTTGTTATTTCTAGGGAGAAATGAATGATAAACGTCTGCTGCAGTTTGTGTTGCCACATCTGGGGAGAACCTGCTAAGAGAACCCTTTTCTTCCTAGAAAGTGTTCAAAATCGGCTTCGATATTTAGTTGACGAAGCCCTCTTCTTTTACCTTATATCCTCTTTCTCACAGAAGAGACAAGTGAGTCTATATCTGCTTTATATTTTCATGGCAGGCGTTCAGTTGAGCTTCTGTCTATGCTCCCTCCTCTGGATAAAAATTACACCATACACTCAATTGCTAACATTTCTCCTCATCTATCTGCGCCATAACTTAAATGTAAATTCTATGAGGCAAATTTCGTCTATAGAACACAATACCACGGAGTTACACCCCAGATGACTATAACATAACCCTTTTCACGTAGAATGTAATCAAGTTCAAGCATTTTTAAAGAACTGTTTGTGATTTCGATCCTACCTGCTGACTTGATTTTAAGCACTTTTTCGTTTTAAATGACGTCATTACTTTAGATTAGACAAGTTGTTTTCTTGTACATCCATCGGCCTTTTTTGTATTCTTTTCCTCTTTTTGTTTTATATTTTTGGGTTCTACTACAAAATAATAAATACTAAATGTGATAATTGGCTAATAATTCAGTGATTACTCTAGTACAAGGATCGAGAACCTAAGACCCGTAAAGGCATTTGACTGGCCTGCAAGACTAATTAAAAATGATTCTATTTTTAACATGAGAGACGAGGCTTTCGAATTCAACAAGTACCCTACTGTTATCTTCCTCTGATCATTCCAACCAGATTTGAATACCATGACTGCAAAAGGATAAAAGCATAATCACCTCTATTTCTGCGTAACATATAAGAAATATACATAATACATAGACTAAAGGCGAATTTGACCCACCGACAATAACAATTAGGCGGGTACAGATTCAAAGGAAGAATGTTGTTTAATATGCGAGTCATTTAATTGTTAGGTACTTCTATTTCTTGTGATAAATAATGTAACCAAGCATTCTTCATAGGTTTTGGTTTCGGTTTCGAATATAGCTGATTGCACTCGAACCATTTTATATTTTTACAAATAATTTACTAAGAATTCTTCATAAGTTTTGGTTTCGGTTTCGATTATATAGCAGATGACACTTAAGTCATCTATTTTTTTAAAAATAATTTTACTAAGAATGACTCATAAGTTTTGGTTTCGGTTTCGATTATAGCTAATGCCATTCCAATAATATATTTTTTAAAATTTATTTTATCAAGAATTCTTCATAAGTTTTGGTTTCAGTTTCGATTATAGCTGAAGGAATTAAAAGTATATATATATATATATATATATATATATATATTCAGAAGTTAGGGATTCGGTTTCGATTCAAGCTGATAAACCAAAGTCATATAGATATACTTTTATTTTTGAAATCACAACTTATAATATATAAAAATCGGTAGAATAATATATACAGAATCTGCAAGAATTAAAATATCATATTTAAGCGTATTTTACGACCTGGCTACGCTGGGAATCCCTGCTAGCTTGGATAAATACTTTTGCAGTTTTAACAAAATATCTACAATAATATCAGAGCGTCTCCATTTACGCTGAATATCTATAGAATGCCAACATCAATATATTACATATGAATGAGTCCGCTGTGGAATTTCCACAGGTCCCGCTATTAATAAATTAATATAGTACAAGGTTGTCCCAAAAGTTCGTAAACACTTGAAAAAAAAATGAAATTTTACTCGCCACGTAATAATAATAAGAATAAAAATTTTAAAAAGTTCCTAAAAATAATGATCATCATTTTCCATTAATTTCTGCCATCAACTTGCAAGTTTTCGGATTTTGTCAATATACCATTCAGCCGGGTTTTAATCAGAGAATGCTTGACACGCTTCCTCGAATTCATCGAATGACTTGAATCGCTAGCGCTCAGTAAGTGGTGCATTGGAAAGAAAAGGCCATAATCTGATGGAGCACAGTCAGGACTAAAGGCTGGATGTGGCAGAATACCAACGCAGTCCAGCTCTCCACACTTGTGTCTGGTCTTCCTTGCAGTTTGTGGCTTGGCATTGTCCTGCTGCATCAAAGCGATGTTGATCAGAACCGGGTACCTTTGCTCAAGTTTTTGTAAATCTGCACCAGTTGCTTACAGTAAACTTCGGCACTGATGGTACAATAATTTAGAACCAAAAAATTCACTATTCCTTTAAAGTTCCACCACACAATATGATTTCTTGCCGAATTGATCTTGTTTTGAAACGGTGTCTCCTGCTCTTTCTGATCCCATCGCTTGTCTCGATTGTGCTGGACCAGATAGACCTAGTTCTCGTCCGATGTCATAGTGCACTTCAGAAGAAACGCTCGTCCAATAGATTGTTAAGCAATTGATGGTAAATTTTAACTCGTCTTTGGCTTGTGTATCGGTGAGTGTGTGCAGTTCTTGGCACGGCTATTTGTGAACAGATTCCAAGTTGCTCCAAATGTCGGTGAACTGTCGATATGACAACTCGAAGCTTAGCAATTAATTATCGGGTGCTTGATGAAGGCACAATGTCCTATCTAGTTTGCAAGTGGTGCATGATTGCGTAGAATTTAAAATAAAGATGTTCTAGCACACGAAAATGTATTTATATAAAAAGTGACCTTGTCGGTGTGTGTGCGAAAAGTCTCTTCCAAACTCCTCTCTTAATATTTCGTCTAAAGAATTGAAATTTGTTATATATATATATATATATATATATATATATATATATATATATATATATATATATATATATATATATATATATATGATATTTGCACCTGTAGCATATTTAATTATTAGTCGGCATAAATTGCTGCAAAGGGGTCAGGATTAAAAGTTGGTAAGGCAAGCCGAATAAAACATTACGGCTGTTGTTCTTCTAAATTAAACATTTGTAGCTGAAAGTCGTTTAATTTTTCACCTTCCGTATCCATTCAATCCGTACCTTGAAAGAAGCTGGAAAAATAACGCACCAGCGTGGAACGCTAAACGTTCTGGTTTCGTTTCAAGTGTATGGTACCCAAGTCATATTTTTTTAATTACTTTTGAAATCATTGCTATATATTCGATAATAATTAATAGAGAATTAATAGAAGAATATCCATGAATTAAAATATATTTATGCGTATTTTACGACTCGGCAACTCCAGGCGGCCTGGTAGCACACACACACACACACGCACACACACACGTACACTTACACACACACACATATATATATATATATATATATATATATATATATATATATAGTAACTTATGAAATAGATATATGACATACTTTCATATAGTAATTTATGTGATTAAATGAAGTATATATATATATATATATATATATATATATATATATATATATATAAGAACAAGTAGTTAATAAAACATGTTAAAAAACACCTTTAAAAAGAAGTAAAATCATATTTAATTTTAAAAAGAAAGTACAAAATAAGTGGATAGTCCTTAATCCGCGGAGTTTCGAAGAAATATTTTCCTTCTCATCAGAGGGTAGGATTTAGCAAAATGTGGGATCGGATTTTGCTTGCAAAAGTATTTAATGAAACTACAAGTAAGTCATAGATCTTACTTGGTAAAAAATAGTGAAGCAGAGGGAATAGGTGGAAGAAAAAGGTGATTTCACGCAAATGGATGGTCCGGTGAAGGGTAAAATATCAAATAACGGTAAAATCCAAAAAGCTCTATTTCTTATTTGATTTTATCGAGCTTTTAATCTGATTGAGATTACTTTATAATATTAACTCTTTAATATTTATAATATACCTTAGATTTGCAATCTTGGATTATCTTGGTAAACTTAAATGTAATTCATATTTCATTTATTGAGATTGCCGGACTGACTTCCTCATCTTGGTTGTTATAGTCACAACGTTTCGGCCGTTTTGCCCTCCGGCCTTCATCAGGTGTTTTGTATCGAACTGGGGAACCGTTTGTTAGGAGTCTTGATCCCAAACCTTTATTTTTATTATTATTATTATTATTATTATTATTATTATTATTATTATTATTATTATTATTATGACGGGGGTACCGTGTTCGGACTCCAGCTAGGCTCTGGGGCATAGTTGCTGATTCTCTGTTTTGAATGTTACTTTTCACTGTCTTCGTTCAGGATTGAACTCAACACCTTTGGGTAACTGTAAACTTTGATACAACGTCTAGGACCGCTCGGCCCTATATCACTAGTCCTATAAATGTTATAACGTGTATATATATATATATATATATATATATATATATATATATATATATATATATATATATATATATATATATATATATATATATATATATATATACGAAAGTATAGATTTATGCGTAAACTTTAAGTATTTACTTCAAAAGTGCTCAATACGTAGGTAGCAAAATAGCTTTAAAACTAACAATAACAATAGAAAACAAACAAATAAATTAATTAAATAAACATGAATATACATAAACGATCACACATATATGTATATATATATATATGTATATGTGTGTGCATCTGTGTGTGTGTGTATACATAGGTATATTCATATATATATATATATATGTATATATAAATAAAATACAATAAAATAAAAAAAGGAGGGAAAAGATCTACCTTAAACCACTAACCTAGTTCTAAAACAGATCCTTTGTTCGATAAAATGCATGCCCATTGGCTGATAGTAAGGGGCGCGGTGGATACTAGAAAGCTGATTGGCTAACTAGAAATCCTCAACATATATAAAAACAAGAAGCAACCACAAAATTCGCGCATAAGCCTGACGAATCCTACAGTGGATGAAACGCAGAATATTCAGTGTAGCTTAGTCGCCATATATATTTTATAAATTACTATATATATATATATATATATATATATATATATATATATATATATATATATATATATATATATATATATGGATAAGTTCTTCAACTTGGTGGATGGTTGTTTTTGTTTTACGGCATATCAACTCTTTTCAGTTCATTTAATGTCGAATCCAGTGATTTTAAAGAAAAAGTTTTTGATAGAATATATATTTTTTAAGTCGATTTCTATTTAATCCATAGTTGGGACCTTAACATGTACTACCACTCAGAGTAGACCTGGTAGTAATGGCAATTAAAGGGTGGCTCCACCCTCCCCAAAGCCCGCAAGCTGGGGACTCAACATCGGATATAGTTTAAGGTCATATCCAGGACCACAACTTGGTGGAATGAAATAAAAGTTGTGGACACGAGTGATACATTCATGATACCTGGGAAACTGAAACCCAAATCATGCACAAATCATGCAAGGCAATCACAGTTTTAAACGTCTGTATAGCTATATACATAAAGCCAAACAAACAATGTTGGGTATAGGTGTCAGAAACACTCAGTTATCTGGAGATGTGATACTTATGGAAAACCTAAGGAGAGCTCTAATCTTCTTGGGTTCAGCATTGAAACAAATATCTCAACATCAGAAAACCCACTTCTAACCAAGTATAACACGGTCCTGAGCACCTCAGAAACACCCCAGGATCAGTCGATCTTGACTTCGATAGCTCTTGCAATACTGCAGGAAGCTACACCGAGACAGATCTCCGATAAAACATTTAAACACGATAACACCTGCATGTGACTCCAAAACAGGAAGCGTTCTACTTAAAGGAGCAACTTCATAGAATGAAGGTTCTGCAAGTGATTCTGCACAACATAACCTACACTCTCATAGGAACAACTGAACTACACACCATGTAGTCAGCAAATTCGACAGGATCCTCATGGGATTCTTTATCAAGTTACACTCAACATGAATCTGGACGCCCCAGTCCAACTTGAGTTCACGTAACTCTTCCAAAACCATTCTCCTCTTGGTTTTTACATGTTGACAGGTGGATATAGTACTTTCTGCCCTATAGCTTTGATGGAGAATTTCTCTCCCAGTGCTAATATTAGCACTTAAAGGGGCACAAAACTTGTACTTTCGCACAGGATTGACTCCTGCCCTTCACCCACTGACTATTATCAGAACTACATGACCTAAGTAATGTTTCACCATCATGACCAAGTCTCTCAGTATTCTGACAAAGTTGCGGTAAATAACTACATATGCGAGTGTTCGAACTCACATGGTTAGAGGATAAAACAATCTCAACATTCCATGGAAATTGTTCCATGAATTTCACAATATTCAACTGATTCATGCTCTCGATTAACAAGTTGTGGACACGAGTGGTGTCATTCATGATACCTGGAGGCTCACTCTCAATACATTTTTCTTTAAAATATCACTGGCAAACTGCCCGCCAGAAAAATCAAACTTCAGCGCCTGACTATGCAGATCCTCTGAAGTGGCATTTGCAACACTGTTTTCAGACTGTGATGCCAAACTTGCCAGCACTCAGCGAGCAGTCTTCACAGTCTGGACATTTGGGCTTAGGAGTTGATAACTCGCCAAGAATCTCTTTAGGGGTTTCGAATATCATAGGGTTTCACAAGGAATAAAACTCCACACCATCAGCCAAACTCGGGAGAATCAATCGAACCTGGGACGAGAACACTACAGCATTAACAGCATCCGCTTCTACAAGCGAACAGTCCGCGTCCTCACGCAAGGAACGATCACCCAACAACTGAATTCGTTTCACAACGTCGAACTTCTAAAGCTTGAATTCGTTTCACAACTACGGCAGTTGATTAACACACACGTCGAACTTCTAATCACACTGATGCAGTTGATACACACTGTTCTCGATCTTCTGAATATACTCCTCTTATTGTCCAAGCGTTCGTCATCAGCCAATCGGCGGCCAGAAAAACAGTCATGTGAGGCCTGACGTCATCGCTCAATGATCTTACAAAAACCACAGCCGCCATTTTTAATTTCTGCCCTCCCTGTGATCCTCCCAGCAGGTAAGACAACACGCGCAGACACGTGGTCGCTTTCTTCCTTCATTCTGTTCGACTTTACAGTTATGTTATCTATCGCTGATAACCAGTCATCAACATCGGCCATCATTGTCATAAAATAAGGTTTCGGTAATTCCCTTTGCAACCGCAATAAGTCTAAAACGACGATTATCTTCCCTCAATAAAACTTTCGCTTCTTTACAATGAATCCAGAAGAACGAGTGACCAACATCGTGCAGCGTTTGTTTTTTCAAAAATATAAACTAAATTCAAACAAATACAAAAAACAGGCGTTCAAATATTATACACAAAAAATGCACACACAAAGGTTACAAAGGTATATGTATAAAATTCCTTCCTCATAGACAAACAAAACAAGACCAATGCAGTACATTGAGCAGTGCAAATATCAAGAGATACAATCTACAATTACAAATTAAAAGGGTCATTATGGCTCAAAATTAAAATTAAGTGGATTTAAAATTAATTCAAACTTTCATAATTGACTGGAAAATGAAGAATAACGTTTACCACTCTTTATAGTAATATCCTCACTGAAATGCAACCTAGGAAAAGAGTGGGAAGAGAGTTTAAATATACAACTACGTCGCGGAATGGTACATACCACTAATGTGAGATGGAATCCAAATAACTAAATGCAAATACGGCTAAGGCTAAGAAAAGGCAACTTGTTTTTTTCCCCCAAACTATTAGTATAACACAGTCCGGTAAGCAAATGGGTATGAACTCGGTATTGAAAATTATCACAAATATCTGCAACGTATAAGGAATCCTTTTTCACAATAAAAAACGAAAGTAATCGCACACATGCGAATTCAACAAGTTTTAGGTACAGTAGATTTCAACGCATAATACAATATTTGTAATAATATCATCCGATTAATTCACAACCCATAGACATTTAGTACATGTGAGAGATCGGACGTGTTCATTATAAATAAAAATAGTGGGGTATATACTTATTCCTTTTTTATTTAATATATTGGTGAAAATATGTACGTACAATCAACACCGGTTTCGGACATAGCGTCCCTATTTATTTGACTCCCCACGAGAACATAGTTAGATAAAGGTTGGTTCGTAAATTGGGGAAAATCCAGCTTCCAAAAAATATCGGACACGTTGGATTAGTACGAAAAATCAAATTACCTCAGTCCAGTAGGATCACTTATTCGCCTATATGGACAGAAAATGCTATAGTTTCTCCCAACACAAACCGCAATACCCGAGGAATTTCAACTAATGCAAGTAAAATGTAAATTATATTCCGAAAGAGCGTTACGAAAGTTACCACTTCAATTCTAAAAGGTAGAAAATGGAAAGTATATACGTATTGCTTAACCTCTTTTTATTAGGACGTTACATCCTTACTTTAAATAAGAATACAGCAAAAAACACGGGGTTATGGGTGAAAGACAAAGGGGTTTATTTACAAGGGAATACTTGTGACATAAGAGTTACTCGACATCTTGTCTTATTTTCTTTCTGTCTTTTTTCCTTCTCTCTCAGTCACGTGAGAGGGTCAATGCATCTATAGTTCATTTCATTTATGAAGGGATGTTAGGTTATTCTATTACATCACTTTCCTCCCAAGCTAAATTCTTCCATGGAATTTTGGTTCTACCATTTTTTCCTTTTTAGACTTTGTCCAAAAAATTCGGTCCTTTTCCTTTTTCTTTCACTTCTCCTCACTATTTGTGTTTGCCGATTTTTACTTTTGGAGAGTGACTGGATTTCTAAGTTACTGGTACTTCCTTGCTTGGAGGTTGTATATGGAAAGTGTCATATAGCACTTCCATTGGTAACTCCTGGTTTCTGACTGTTTTTATGTATCGGGGTCTGAGTTGGTTAATATGTTTTTGTGGAAAAATGTCTACACTTTTATAATGTAAACCATTCTCCCAATTCTTCTTGAGATTATGCCTTCTTCCCAAAAACTCTTCCCTGCCCAATAATTCTTGAAGAAAACTTTATCCCTGTCATTTTAAGTCTTGTACCTTACATTATCCTTGATAGTTTGTTTTACTTTTTCTCTTGGGATTAACTGGTCGAACACCGAACGTACCTTCCTGGCAAACATAATTTCAGCTGGGGATAATTTAGCATTTGTATTTGTATTTGGTGTTATCCTATATATTGCTAAGAATTTTTGAATGCGTTTTTCTTCCGTGTCGATGTTATTATTCTTTTTTAAAGCTCGTTTAAAAGTATCGACAAATCTTTCCGCTTGTCCGTTTGATCGAAGGCTAAAAGTTGGTGTTGCAATGTGTTCAATGACCAGTGCCTCACAGTAGTGCTTGAATTCTTGACCTGTGAACATAGTGCCATTATCACTAACAATTGTTTTCAGAACTCTGAACCGACTAAGTACCTCGTCCAACGCTTTTATTCTGTTTACTGCTGTAGGGTGTTTGTATTTAAAAATGTCTGTCCATTTTCAGATACTATCTACGATTACTAGGCAATAATATCCCTTCAGAGGTCCTGCGTAATCGATATGGATGTTTTAGGCCAAGGTTGCGTCCGTATGGGGGGGGAGATCTTGCGGCTAGTTGGCAACTTTTACATAATTTCACCATTTTCTTCATGTCCTTATCCATTCCAGGCCAGTATGTGAATCCTCCCATTAGGACCTTCATTCTAGAGATTCCAGGATGTCCCATGTAGAATTCTTTTAGGATTTTCATTTGTAATACTCGCGGTATTACCACTCTGTCTGCGTACATCAGAGTTTCATCACACATAGAATATGGAAACACTTTTAATCCTTTTCTATTCCTTTCGTCTTGACCCACTTGTTTTTTTATTGCTGCTTTCTTTATTTCCTCAAGTGTTGCAGGAAGTTCCCTAACAGTATTTATTAATATATCTGTTAGTTCATTTCTTCTTTTAGTGCTACTATAACAGGTTCTTCAAATTCAGTTTTACTGGGGATCAATCTCGACAAACCATCTGCATGTGCAATTTTACTAGATGCTATGTGTTTTATTTTGAAATAGTAATTGAGCAAAATAATACTCCATCTCTGCAATCTATTTGCCGTATGAGTAGGTATTCCTTTTTCCGAACCAAAAATCGATAGTAATGGTTTATGGTCCGTTTCCAAGACGAAAGATCTTCCGTGAATGAATCTATGAAACTTTCTCACGGCATACACAATCGCCAGATCCTCTTTTTCGATCTGACTGTACTTTCTTCTAGCGGGTAATAAAAACCTCGAGGCGTGAGAAATTGGTTTAGTAGATCCATCTTTCATTCTGTGTAGAAGCACCGCTCCTAAACCGTATTCGCGTGCATCTGCCGCTACAATTAAATCTTTTTTGGATGGTAATATGCTAACGCTAGATCCGATAACAAACATCTTTTAATTTTTTGGAATGTTTCCTCACATTCTTTTGTCCAGAGCCATTTTTGATTCTTCTTCAAGAATTTATTTAATGGTGCTCTTAGTTCGTGCATAGTTGGGATACAAGAATTATAGTAATTTGCTAGACCCAAGAACGACTGTAACTTCACTACATTGTCTGGTCTAGGGATGTCTCTAATTGCTTCTGTCCTATTTTGGTTAGATCTACCTTTCCAATCAATTATTTGTCCCAAATATTCAATCTTGTCCATACCAAAATTACATTTTTCGAAAGCCACTTTAAATTCGTGGTCTTCTATTTTCTCGAATACTTTCGAATATGGTTTTTATATTCTTCAACATTGCAAAATCCAAGCCTGCTAGCATGGCATCCATAATTTGTTGGAATAAATTTGGTGCTACTTTCAACCCAAACGGCAATCGTTTTAGGGAAAAAAATCCTTTATTAGTATTCATTGTCAGGTATTTAGAACAATCTTCGTGGACTTTGACCTGCAAATATGCTTCTGATAAGTCAATTTTTGCGAGAATTTTTCGTCCATTTAACTTAGAAAATATTTCCTCAGGGGTAGGGAGTGGATAGTTATGATCCTTTAAAGAATCATTCAGTCCCGTCTAAAATTCTCCACATACCCTGGTTTTTTCATTTTTCTTTTTCACATAAACTGTGGGTGATGCCCATTAAGATTAGTCCACTTTTTTATTACTCAGATTTCTTCGAGTCTCTTTAATTCTTTCTCGATTGTTTCTAATGCCGAATACGGAACCTTCCTTTTGGGTTTAAACACTGGTTTCACTTCATCTTTCAGTTCAAATTTCACTTCCGTTTTCATGCAGCAATCCAGACCTTCAGAAAATACATTTTTAAAATCCTTCTTTAAATTCCCAACAAATCTTCCTGGCAGTTTGGGACTTTCAGATCCTGTCACATTTACTCTTTTGCAAAATGAGTTTATTGGTTTCTCCCATAAATTGAAAAATATCATCAAATCTATACCCAATAGATTAGAAATTTTTTTCCAGGTATTACATACATTTTAGTTTTTAACGTCTTTTCATTCAGTGTCACATTAGTATGAGATTCACCTTTAAATTTTAATCTATTTCCAGACATTCCTCTGGCAATTTTCTTTGTGTTTTGCAGCTTTGGAGAACCAATTCTCTTCCATGTTGTTTCATCATTTAAGGATATGTCAGTTCTAGTATTCAAAAGACAGTTTACTTTCCGGCCATTAATTCTAACTTCACTATATTTCCTTTTTTACCATGGACTCTTTGTTAGAATCAGTGGTCTTTTTTCTGGCTTACAGTATTTCTCTTTTTTTGCATACTTTTGACTTGTGTCCTTTACGCTCGCACTTATAGCATCTTTTGCTTTTGAAGTAGCACTCTTCTGTGAAGTGATTCTTTCCTCCACACGTCTTACAGTAGTATAGTGGTCACCTTGCATTACCCTTTGTATTTTGCCAACATCTTCTTTTCGATACTATTATTATCCTGTTTTAAATTTAACAGTTTATGGCATTCCTCAGTAACTTTCTGTAAGGTTATTTCTATGTCTTGGTTCATAATGGATAATATCCTAGAACGAATCTCTTTATCCTTCGAGGATGTTGACCCTTGCACAAATATCAAGCATTTAAACATGTCCTCTTTTAGGTCTTTCAACTTAAATAACTTGCATTGGACATTTACTCTCCCAGCATAGGCGATAAAGTCTTCATCATCTTGTTTCAAAATATTTAAACACCTATAACGAGTATAAAATAAGCTATCCCGTTCCCCGAAAATGTTCGATAAAATTTCTATAGTCTCTTTAAAATAAATATCTTCGGGTTTCCTTGGGAGTATAAATTGGTATACTTGGTATTTTCATGGGAACCCAGTTTTTGCAACAGTAAAATAATTTTTTCCTCATCCGACCAGGCCTGACATCGTTTGGAAAAAATATTTTCGCATCTAGGATAATATGATGGAAACGTTAAGCCATTAGTTGGTGCATATAAAA
The DNA here is from genome assembly GCF_053919585.1 of Euprymna scolopes. Classification (NCBI taxonomy): domain Eukaryota; kingdom Metazoa; phylum Mollusca; class Cephalopoda; order Sepiida; family Sepiolidae; genus Euprymna; species Euprymna scolopes. The sequence goes on along the minus strand of NC_136490.1, from coordinate 37,284,541 downwards.
TTCTGTCCGCGAATTTGCAATTCCTTCCGAAGTGAACCGACAATCCTTTTTTTCTTCTTGTTTCATTTATATTGTTTTTAATACTTCATTTTGTGTTAACTGTTCTTTTTGTAAAACTTCCATCTGGCTTTGTTGAGCCGCCAGTGCTAATTGTAAACTCGGCTAATTGTTCCATGTTGAAGAATTTTTTTAAACACAGTAATAAAACAAAAGGTTAGCAGTACCTGGACAAAGCATTAAATAAATTCACAATTTTGGAAAATCCGTGATTTCCGACCATTTTTGGCTAATTTTGGGGTAATTTTGACCCATTTTGGACTCTGAGATACCCTAAAAAGCCCTATACTTGTGGGATAGCCAATGGGAATGTTAGATTTAATGATACAAATGCATTTATAGTAAAAAAAATGCACCCTGTGGCTTTCAATAAATGATTAAGTGTGTTCGGGGGCGAAATTTGGGCCATTTTCACGCGTTGACGCAGTCAAATCACGTTTGGGGCCAGCGACCCTCCAATTTTGACCCGTTTTGAACAAAATCACTTGTTCCCATCTATTTACATATAAATGAAGGTAATAAGCCACTTTTGGCATTTATTTGAAAAATTTTGTTTCTATAGCCTACCCCTAGTATCAATGAACGAATACATTATAATTCAAATAGTAGTTCCTAATCACTCTCTCATATGCAATAAATTTTAGGAACGTACTCACAAATTGATGGCCTTTTTCTTTTTTTTCTCAATTTTGAGTCTTTTTAAAATTTCTCTCCTTCCAATTACGTGCAAACGGTAGCCACGTAAATAAAGTTTTGAGAAGTTCGCCGCGTCGCGTCCGAGTGTTCTGTTGCCGGGTATAATTCTTTGAAGGAGGGCTCTGGAAGTTCCGTATCTGCGCCGGGCAATGAAACCACGCCCACTGTCCACGTCGCTGGAATCCAAAAGAGGTCGATTTTCGCGCTGGGGTTCGTGACGTTATTAAGGATCTAGCATTGCCCCTTTCTTCAAATTAAAGGGAGTTTCGTACAAACTCAAAATATATGAAACTAAGAATCATAATAAATACGAAATACAGAAAACCAAATATAAGAACCAGAATGAAAATATAATAAATGTAAACAGGTGCATAATTATTGGTGCAAAAAATTCCAACAGACTAAAACTTGGATGTCTTCAAGTCCAACATAAACAAATTCCTGATAAACCGTCCCCTTATATAAGACATTTTATCAGATCTTCATTACTAACGATTACTACGATATTGTCCCATTGGTTACTGTACACGCAATAACCCTTATCACCGAGTGGCCTCTGGGCCTTGATAAGTGGTGACTTCCATGCAAAACATACTCTTATGTAAAATTGCAAACGTTTAGACCCAAAATTGACTTCATAGTTTGCTAAAGACCGCAATGGTAAAATCTTTTTTAAATTTAACACCTTTGAACCCAAATGATGAATGTGCATTTGTTTCTGATGAGGTGTTTGATGGGCTATCATCATTCAATAAATATTTGTAAATCAAAATATAAATAAAATATCATGAATGTGAATTAAATACATCTGCTCATTTTGGAGTGTTGAAAACGATATATATATATATATATATATATATATATATATATATATATATATATATATAAAGATAGATAGATTAGTATGCTTACACACATAAAATAATATATTGCACTTTGTATCTTGTGTCTATTTAAGTCTGAGTTACACTTCCCTGGGGGTTGACGTTTCAATTGTCAGTAGAGACAATACTAATAATTCAATTGTGAATTACTTATGAGTTATATTCGATCATGGCTGACTAAATGAACGTATGCTTTCTCCATGGATTAAAATAAAGATTCCTTTAGAAATCGTGTGGACATTTTCGAGTTCGAAATCTGAACGATAGATTCCTGAGTCCGACAAGATAAATCTGAATAAAATTGGAGGTTATATCAATCAAAACGTTGTAAGAATAACACACAAGATTAGAACAGTAGTAGGAATAATCTAAATAATCTATTCTAATCTTAAATCTCTTAAAATTCATTAACCAGTATCCTTGAGTGGCCTTTGGGCCTTGATTAGTGGTGACTCTTCCCACCAAATGTTTATTTTTAGTATATTTATGCAAGCTACTTCAAAACCATAGTTCTGAATTTTTAGTGACTATAGCAAGTATATTGATAGGTGAGGAACAATGCACGGATTTTGAAAGAAAAGAAACACATGTGAATGTGATGTAAGGAAGAAGAGATATGCGCATCCATTGAATCGATTTTTTTTCTGATGAAACACCAACGATACAAACAATTATCGAACAGCGTATTTTATTCAGCCCTTATGGTTTTAATCTCTATGTAAGAAAAAAAGACGTCAAAAATTTCAACATATAATGTTTTTTTTTTGTTCCCATTTAGAGGTCTACCGCTCAACATCAAATTTTTCTTTGAACATATACATCAAATCTGTTGCCAAAGTCGATGAAAAAATGGTGGGATCCTTGTACCGCCCCCAGTAGATATCTCACTGCTGATGCAATTCTCTATCTATATAAAAGCCAAGTACGTCCATGGATGGAGTACTGCTGCCATATCTGGGCAGGAGCTGCTAAAAACAGCTTATCCTGCCTTGACAGAGTGCAAAATAGACTTTGTAGCCTAGTGGGGGATGCCCTTTTCTCTTCCCTGCAACTTCTCACCCACAGAAGGGACGTTGCGAGCCTGTCGTTATTTTATCGTTATTCCCATGGGAAGTGCTCGTCTGAGCTCAAATCTCTGGTCCTCCTCGCCAATCTTTCACGAAAAACATCCATCTAGCTGAAACCAATGTCAGTAATTTTCCCCACTCTTTATCTGTAGCTAAATCAAAACGTAGATTCCATGAACAAAGGTTCTTTCTTAGAGGTGCACGCCTGTGGAACTCTCTTCCGTTTGCCTGTTTCCCACCTGACTTCAACTTGGATGTCTTCAAGTCCAACATAAACAAATTCCTGATAAACCGTCCACTTAAGTAAGACATTTTATCAGATCTTCATTACTAGCGATTACTACGATATTGTCCAATTGGTTACTGTACACGCAATAACCCTTATCACCGAGTGGCCTCCTGGCCTTGATAAGTGGTGACTTCCATGTAAAACATACTCTTATGTAAAATTACAAACGTTTAGACCCAAAATTGACTTCATAGTTTGCTACAGACCGCAATGGTAAAATCTTTTTTAAATTTAACACCTTGGAACCCAAATTTTCACACACACACAAAAAAAAAACAACAAAATAAAAATAAAAACGGTCAATTTCTTTTTAAACTTTGACCCATTTATGACCCCTTTAACAGTAATTATTTTGAGCTCAAATCAAATTATAAAGTTAGATCCATGCTCAAGGAACCTATATCTAAAATTTCAAGTGTTTAGATCCAAAATTAGCGGAGGAGTTTGGTAGAGTTCTCAAAAGTCAAATTGTTGAACTTTGACCGTTTAACAGCCAAATGTCTGCCCGAAAACCGATTAAAAAGATTTTTCCAAATGTCAGTACCCCTTATGTCAAATCTCGAGTCTGTAGACCGAAAATTGACAGAGTTATTTGGTAAGGAAGTATACATAGACATACATACACACATAGATATTTTCATTTATATATATATATATATATATATATATATATATATATATACTAGCATTTCAGTCCGCCGTTGCCCGGGTGTTTGTATGTGTATGTTGAGCAAAAATGTGGTAGTAGGAAGGCAGGCTCGAACCCGTACCGTGGAGAAAAAGAACGGGGGAAAACGTGACATCTTTGCTGTTTCGACCACCGTCAAACCGGGGGTGACTTAGGTTTTAATTAAGGCTAGACAATCGAAAAAAGGGGACGACTTTCGAAAATATCGACGAAAAAAGCGACCCCTCCCTGTAGAAAACTGCCCAGTTGGGGGTGAAAAAAATTAATGTTTTTAGCCAATTTTTCGTCTGAATGGTCGAGCTCCAAACAATACTGATCTTGTGAAAATCCGTCGCCTCTGTCGAAAGTTTTAGGCACACATCCGAACATACATACATACATTTATATATTGGTAGCTCAAATTTTCGACCCAAACCGATTAAAATACTTGCCCTATCACTGAATACCCTTTATGTAAAATTTCAAAGGTTTAGACCAGAAATTGTCTGAGTAATTTAGTAGAGACCGCAGAGGTCATTTTTTTTTAACATTGACCCCTATTATGACCCCTTAAAATGTATTCTTTTGGGTTCAAATCAAGTTATTAAGTTAGATCCATGTCCTAGAAACACATACCTACAATTTCAATTGTTTATACCCAAAATTGTCGGATGAGTTTGGTAGAGTTCTCAAAAGTCAAATCGTTGAACTTTGACCCCGTAACAGTCAAATTTCTGGCCGACAACCGATTACATAGATTTTTCCAAATCTCAGTACCTTGTATATAAATTTTCGAGTCTGTAGGCTTAAAATTGACAGAGTTATTGCGTAGGGAAATGTACACAGACACATATACACACACAGAAAGACAGAAACGTTCACATTTATAGATATACTAGCATGGGTGCCCGGCGTTGCCCGGGTGTTTGGAGGTGTATGCTGAGCAAAAAAAAAAAAAAAAAAAAAAAAACTGTAATTTTGTTTAGCTTTGACCCCTATTATGACCCCTTAAAATTTATTGTTTTGGACTCAAATCAAGTTATTAAGTTAGATCCATGTCAACGGAACCTACATCTAAAATTTCAAGTGCGTAGACCCAAAATTTTCGGAGGAGGTTTGTATAGTTAGCAAAGGTCAAATCGTTGAACTTTGACCAATTAATCGCCAAATTTCTGGCCAAAAACGGATCACATCGATTTTCTAAAATCTCAGTAACCTATATATCAAATTTTGAGTCTGTAGACTAAAAATCGACAGAGTTATTGCGAAGGGGAATGTACACAGACACACAGACACACAGATACACAGACACGTTCACTTTTATAGATATACTAGCATGGGCGCCCGGCGTTGCCCGAGTGTTTGGATGTGTATGTTGAGCAAAAAAAAAAAAAGTGGTAGTAGTAAGGCAGGCTCGAACCCGTACCGCAAAGGAGGAAAAGAACAGGGTAAAACCTAACGTTTATGCTGTTACGACCACCGCCAAATCGGAAGCGACATTTTTTAAAATTAAGGCTAGACAATCTAAAGGAGAGAATAACTTTCAAAAATATCGGCGAAAAAGTGACCCACCCTTCTAGAAAAGTGCCTAGTTGAAGAGGAAGATATTAATGTTTTTAGACAATTTTTTTATATTTGTCGTATGAAAGATCCAACTTTAAAACGATACTGATCTTGGTAAAATCCGGCGCCTCTATTGAAAGTTTAAAGCAGACATACAAACAGACATACATACATACATACATGTATATATTAGTAACTACAAATTTTCGACCCAAACTGATGAAAAAGCTTTCCCTATCTCTGAATACCCTTTATGTAAAATTTCAAATATTAAACCAGACATTATCTGAGTAATTTGGAAGAGACCGCAGAGGTCAATTTTTTAAAAACTTTGACCCCTATTATAACCCCTTAAAATTTATTGTTTTGGGCTCAAATCAAGTTATTAAGTTAGATGCATGTCCAAGGAACCTATATCTAAAATTTCAAGTGCGTAGACCCAAAATTGTCGAAGAGGTTTGGTAAAGTTCTCAAAGGTCAAATCGTTGAACTTTGACCCATTAATCGCCAAATTTCTGGCCAAAAACGGATCACATCGATTTTCCAAAATCTCAGTAACCTGTATATCAAATTTCGAGTATGTAGACTAATAATTGACAGAGTTATTGCGTAGGGAAATGTACACAGAAACACAGACACACAGACACTTTCACTTATATATATATATATATATATATATATATATATATATATATATATATATAGAGAGAGAGAGAGAGAGAGAGAGAGATAGACTAGCATTTCGGCCCGGCGTAGCCCGGGTGTTTGGAAGTGTATGCTGAGCAAAAAAAAAAAAAAAAAAAAAACGTCAATTTTTTTAACTTTGACGCCTTAAAATTTATTGTTTTGGGCTCAAATCAAGTTATTAAGTTAGATCCATGTCCAAGGAACCTACATAAATTTCAAGTGTTTAAACCCGAATTTGTCGGAGGAGTTTAGTAGAGTTCTCAAAGGTCAAATCATTGAACTTTGAACCCTTAACAGTCAAATTTCAGTCCGAAAACTGATCACAAAGATTTTCCCAAATCTCAGTACCCTGTATATCAAATTTCGAGCCTGTAGACTGAAAATTAACTGTAGACTGAGTTATTGCGAAGGAAAATGTACACAGACACACTGACATACAGACACGTTCACTTATATATATATATATATATATATACATATATATATATATATATATATATATATAGAGAGAGAGAGAGAGAGAGAGAGAGAGAGAGAGATTTGTTTAACAAAAATATATACGCATATATAAATGTATATAGAAACAATTTTGTGTTTACTATAAACTTTTTTCGCTAATATTATGCAAATATAAATCATGTAGAATATCTGCATGAATATAATTACAGGTAATAGTTAAATAAAGATGATTACCCCATTAAAAAACTGAAGCAACTAACAGGTAATTAATTAAAATGAATGTTTAAAAGAATATGCAAATTGGGCTCAAATCAAGTTATTAAGTTAGATCCATGTCCAAGGAACCTATATCTAAAATTTCAAGTGCGTAGACCCAAAATTGTCGGAGGAGTTTGGTAGAGTTCTCAAAGGTCAAATCGTTGAACTTTGACCCATTTCTGGCCGAAAACCTATCACATCGATTTTCCCAAATCTCAGTACCCTGTATATCGAATTTCGAGTCTGTAGACTAAAAATTGACAGAGTTATTGCGTAGGGAAATGTATACCTTCCCTTTTATATATATATATATATATATATATATATATATATATATATATGTATATATATATTTCAATTTAAAAAAAAGAAAGAAAACAAAGTCTTTTCTGCAGTTAATCGTGTTTTAAAACAGTTTATCTATTAATTCGCTATTTTCCATCTATTTCATGATGCTTCTCCCCGCAGACACCTTTTCAACTTCATGTTTATCTATCTATTTATATTTTCTATACTCTTATAAATTCGTGTTTCTTTTGTGTGTATTGATATTCGTATTAAAACCCACTTTTCTATTTATTTGAAAAAAAATACAAGTTTCTTATATATTGGTTGTGAAATTGCCGTCACTAGCAAAAGATCTAGCTAATTTGCATATTCTTTTAAACATTTATTTTAATTAATTCCCTGTTAGTTTTTTCGGTTTTCTCATGGAACGATCATTTTTAGTTACCTATTACGTGTAATTATATTCATGCAGATATTCTACATGATTTATACTTGCATAATATTTGCGGCAAAATTGTTTCCATATATATTTATGTATATCTATAAAAGTGAATGTGTCTGTCTTTGTGTGTGTGTCTGTGTGTGTACATTTCCCTACGCAGTAACTCTGTCAATTTTCAGTCTACAGACTCGAAATTTGATATACAGGGTACTGAGATTTGGCGATTAAGGGTCAAAGTTCAATGATTTGACCTTTGAGAACTCCAACAAATTCGGGTTTAAACACTTGAAATTTTAGATGTAGGTTCCTTGGACATGGATCTAAGTTTACGTTTTTTTGTGTGATTTTTAAAAAAAATTTGTTCCCGGTTCTGAAATATGGACAATACATCACGGGGTATTCATTCATTTAATTCACCGAGTGCAGTTTTATAATTTTTTTTTTGTTATTCAACCCTCTCTTCGCCTCCATTTGTCAATTGTTTTATTTTAATCGCTACCAACGTGATCTCTTGACAAGGGTAAGACGAAAGGTACCCCGAGGTTCTTTTTTTTAATATTTTAGTCGAATAGTCTTTTGACTATATTTAGTGTCTATTTTTCTCCCTGCATCGATCTTCCCCCAAATTCTAATAAGTCCACTTATCCTTTTTAAAATTGTAATAAAATTTTGTAGGAGAGATAGACAGACAGACAGATAGACAGACATATAGTAGGTTAAAATAGTATTTAAGATGTCAAAAAGGGATCAAAATTGAAAAAAAAATCGTCATATACTTTGTACATTCATATTAGTTTATTTTTAATCAACGTTGGTACAGTGGTAACGTCACTACTTTTGAATAGTACTGTTTTGCATATGGTTTCGATTCTAACTGATGCCAACAAAACACTTTTTTTTACTTTTTAAATCACGACTCTATAATAATATATACGATATATATATATATATATGTATATATATATTTATATGTGTGTGTGTGTGTGTGTGTGTGTGTGTGTGGAAATATATCTTAGTTCCTTATAATATATCCTTATTTAAGACGCTCAATATAATTACAGAGCAAGATAGTGAATGAATGACAAAAGTCCATGTTCTAAAGTTCATGTTTCATAGACTCACTAGTTGATATAATAATTAAGCGATTGATTTTGCTCTACGAAACAGATACTGTCAAATATTGTAAATACAACTGTATTAAAGGAATAAACTATAAGATGATCAACATCATCAACTTTGGAATATAGTCTTTTGTCATTCAATCACTATATATATATGTATCCATTTTAAATGTGATAATTGATGAATCGCACAGGTAAGAAATTCATTTTTATGGTATGAAAAGATTAGTAATTGCAATTAAGAATAGGAAATTGGATCAAATTTTTGTAACATGTCTTCTTCCTAAGATTAAGGGTGGTGGTGTTTGATCAACACTGCTGGGGAGCCATGATGCAATATACTGTTTTGTTTTTAAATCCCCGAAACAGTGTTTCATGGAAAACAACTGATGATCCCTTGAAAAATAAAAAAATTGGTATTATAGTAAAATTCGAGAGAGTTGATGCAGTGATTGCAGGTGATTAAATGACTTACTGACTAGATGTTTTTTTTTAACGAATGATAAAAAGTAATTTTTTGTATAGTTTCAAATGTTAAAAACTTCAAAGACTATAAATAAAATAGTTATGTATATATATATATATATATATATATATATATATATATATATATATATATATATATATATATATATATATATTTTATTTATGTATAAACTTTCTTGTTACTACATCAAGTCTGGGGAGTTATGTGATTTAAAGTAAACAAACTTTATATTTAAAAAGGAAAATCTATAAAAACTGATAAATATCGTAACTTTTAATTACGTTTAGTTTTTTGATTGAACGAAATGATTTCTTTACATTTATAGTTGAAATGCAATAGAATGTTATGGATATTAACCTTTTGCTATCTTTGCAATGGCCGCGCAAAACATGTTGGAATTAATCTTCGCTCGGTTTAGAATCCTAGAGTTAATTTGCAAATTTAATGCACAAAATAGACATTTACTGTTTTTTTTTACTCTATTAACAAAAAACAAAAAAACAAAAAACAAAACAAAGCAAAAAGCGGGACATTTTCATAAAATAAATGAGCGTGTTAATTAAGTTCTGATATTTAAAACGGATCTTTATTTGCTAAATAACTTTTTTTATTCGATCAGAAGTGGTCCACGTTTTATATAAATTATTTATGGCATATGCTTTAAGGAATGTGTTGCGATTATGCAAACCACTTTCCTTTACATTTGGTAATACAACGACGTTCAAACAGTAGCGACCGTGTTTATCTAAAACACAAATACCCGCACGCGCACATACGCGCACACACGCGCACACACGCGCACACACGCATTTTCTGGCTTAAAATAGGATCAATCAAAGGTCTTTTATTGTTATTACATTCCAAATAGGCCACTTGGATGTATCAATTATTTGTAATCAATATTGAATTAGTTCAATGTAGACCCTTCCTAAAACAGTAATTTATTTAGCTTGGAAAAAAGATAAAAAAAAACTGGCACGTCATTCATTAAACCGAGAAAATTATGTAGAAAAATACCATCACGAATTATTTTTATTGCCGCCATTTTGAATTTAAGAAAGAACCACTTTAATCTTATTTTGCGTATTTATTTAATAATTTCCTATGTGGCTTTAATTTACACTTAATATTTATTATTAAATAATTTATATCCCAATGCAACTAATATTTATTTTCTAAATTATGTTAACTGGAATTATATCTACAATGGGTTTGACAGGGTTATTAAGTACAAAACTAACGCCTTACTTTTTAAACCCGAAACTACGATATATCGTATTACTAATTCGTATTTATGTTACATATAAACGTACGATTTTGTAATTTTATCATTTATTCTTGCTGCTAACTATATATGATGTAATGAAATAACCTAACATACCTTCATAGATGAAATGAACTATGGATATATTGGCCCTCTCACGTGACCGTGGCAGAAGGAAAAAAGACAAGAAGAGAATAAGAAAATATGTCGAGTAACTCTTATGTCACATGTATTCCCTTGTAAATAAACCCTTTTGTATTTCACCCATAACCCCGTGTTTCTTGCTGTATTCTTATTTAAAGTAAGGACTAACAATATAATTAGAAGATATAAAAATGTTTTTATTAAAAATATAACTCTATTCAAATACATATATATTGTCTAATATTTTTAGTTAGTTATTTACCCTTTACTTCGTATTAAAGAATGGTTTGTTTATACCAAACTGCTTATTTAGTAAACTTCAATCTTCAATCTAGCGGACATAACTCTGTATTAAAAAAAACTTAATTATTTCTTCTATATTTAAATGTTATTTTACTGACAGATTTTGACTAAAAAGATATATATATATATACGCATATATATATTCATTTAATATTAATGACTATTATTATGATCATAATTTTTTTATAATATATGTCTATTATGATTATAGTTAATCGATAAGCAATTATATTAATATTGATTCATAAATTTATCTTTGTCAATTAAATTGTAGTAGTACCGATGTTTATTATTATATTTTAATTATTAACTAGGGCTTTTCTTATTTTCTATATAATCTTCCCCCTCAACATCTTTTATTTTTTAAAGATTATTATTTTTATTTGTTTCTTTATTTATTTCTTATCGAACCCTGTATATATAAATAATCAATTTATACTTAGCTACATACTCTGGTTTTAGCGGGGATAAAGTATACCTTATTACATGCAAGTGATTTTGTACCACCGTTTGTCTTTTATTTAGTAAATTTTCTTTAGACATTGTTATATGATATGATTTGAGTGTGCAAAGGTTGCAACGCCTAGACTTACTTGGTGTATACTTTCTGTTTTACTTTCTAATATAGCCTATTTCAATTTGTATTCAATTTTATTTTTTACGTAGACCCCCCCCCCTCACTCGTTTAGCTGAGATGTGTGTTTTTGGTAACATTTAGTATATGTATTTTAAATAATTTTATATGGTTAAAGACTCTGTTAACCATCGATTTTACCTATGTTAGGTTCTATTATTTTCAATAACTTTGATTTTATATACTGGGCCTCACATAAGACATTTACCTTCCACGGTACATTCATTCGCATTTCGACAGTTACAAAGTGTTTCATCTTCAGTAGTGTTACTGATATCTAACTCAGAATTTTTAATACCTGTATCTATTTTACACTGTTAGAACTTATAGTTTTCGTTAAGTTAGTTGTTGTTGAGAATAATTATTAAATTGTATTTTGACTGATGACTTTTCCTAAATAACTCTCCTTGGCGAAGTTCTTTTGAAGAATTTAATAAAATTCGTTTCGTAAATCATTTTGGTAATCCGCACTCTAATGCGGATTAAACCATACGCAGTTTCCACGCTAGTTTCTCTTCTTATTCTTATTTACAAGAGGTTTCTTGTAGTATTCTGATCAGAGTTATTTTTGGTTTTAAAATTAGTTTTGTTTTTATAAATTTTAGAGCTATAATTACCATGGCTATATTGTATGATATAACCTGCGATTGTTTCTCTTGCATTCATATTTGATATAGTTAATTTCATTATTATATCCTAATATAACGTTTAGTTATAATATTTGTGTTACTATATAAAATTTGTTTGTTATAAGATAATGTAGATATTCTTTAGATATGCTTAAAATAATAGATTCCTTGACTAAGATTGGGTGATTAAATTTATAGTCAATGTAATACAGCGTTTGATTAGGTTAATGGTATGGTTCCTTTGTGTTGTTAATTAAGCTAAATCTGATATCTTAAAATATCACAATTCTCTAATCAATATCAATGGTTATTTTTGAGTCAATATCTTTAACGAAGTTATGTAATAATTGTTAGATTTGTCTAAATTTCTGCCCCAGAGTTAACAACAAACAAGGCGTCACATCTATAAATACCCCCTCTCATGCTCAGTATCTTCCTACTGATTTCCATAATAATGTAAAGACCCACCAGGTCAGTTTTCTTTGCTGAGTCAGGGATCCCATAGTAATACCATGTGTAATTCCCTATTTTTCCTGGTCCAAAATTTATAATTACACTTAATTTATGTTCTTCTAGCTACCTTTACTATATCAATCATAACTTTAGTAGTATATGTCCCAGCTTCGGCTAGTTCAAAGTTTTATTCAACAATTTTGTGGAGATCGATGAGTAATAGAAATCAATATTGAACATTAAAAATATACCATTATTTAATGCAAGTAGTGTAACAAACCAGCCGAGAAGGTAGATAACCATAAAATGTGAATTACCTAAGATTAAATTTTCGGCAATATTCTATATAAAATCTGTTTTCTTATTACTCTAATTTCTCATATACTAAATATGTTTATCTAATGTCAGAGTCATTGTTAATGTCGGCTTTGTGGTCTTTTAATGAAAAGCTTGGATACTTAGGAGTTTTCAATATTATCAATATTTTTGTGTATAATAATTTTTAGAGCATACATTCAAAGCTGATGAATTTATATCGTGTACATTTTTTCCTTTGCAAGCTGATAATTTTTCTTTAGTTTATTCATATTTAAATTATTATAAGAATTGTAACTCATGTGCAAATGTTCATCGTTTTTTCAGCTGAAACTATTAAATTAGGATCATTACGTATTTTAATACATCCATATATACACGTACTAGTGTTGAGACGATTAATCGGAATCGAAATCGGGACTCGGCAAAATCGGAGCTTTTTGGGGTATCGGAATCGGTATTGGAATCGGAAAAATTTGATCCTATTTTCCGATACCAAAACGATTCTTTTAATTATCTATTTTATTTTATTTTTTTATAAAAAAAAAATCGTCGACTTCTTGTCGAAAAAATAAAACAATAAATGTTTATTGATTTAAACTTCCAGTAAGACTAAAATCTCGAGATCACATCCTCACAAGTGTGTTTTTAAATTTGAGAAAATGCATACACATTTAAGATTTTCTTTTTACAGTAATCGGGACAAAATAACAGTTTTAAAATAAAATATTTAGAGATTTATGAAGAATCGGAATCAGCAATTGTATCGGAATCGGGAATTTAGTACGGAGTCGGTAATTGTATCGGAATCGGAAAAATAGTGGAATGGTTCTATCACTAACACGTACACACATATATGGTCTCTCTCTCTCTCTCTCTCTCTCTCTCTCTTTCTCTCTGTGTTTAGAGATAGAGAATGATATACAGGGTGTGTAAGGCAGAGAAAATTATATTTTCCATTTTGAAGTAAGTTCAAGATGATTACTACTATCATAAAGCGTATAAAAAGACAAATAAATTTATTTAAATTATTTTTTCCACTTTCTAATAGTTAGTCAATTAACTTTGGAACATTACTTATCGAACCCCCTCGTAATTTATCCAACAACAGCCCCATAGGTGTTAAACTTAACAAATAATGAGATGCTGGCATAATTATTGTTCCTTGAATTTGGAACTCTCCACACAATTCGACACTTTAAAATATCCAGCAGGCTGATTTTATTCACCGAGCTCTTCTGAACGATATTATCCTGGATTCTCCTCAGAGATTGTTTGATGAGTTTCTTTTGCATCGTTTTTACTTCGAAATTATTTATATATGCTATTGCTTTATTTGTGGGGACTTATATGCCTGTCTGTGTCAGTTACGTATGAGTGTGTTCAGTTGAGAATGCAGTTTGAGTTTTAATATTTTATCGTGTTGTGGGTTGGCCATAGTTATAAGTATTGTCTTCACATTAACTAGGTGGCGCTACTAGTTTTTATTGAAGCTAGATAAAGATGGAAATGAAAATATTCAGGTTTGCACGAAAACCATTCAATGAGCGATTATAAGGTAGTATAGACACTATTCTTTAACTACTTAAAAAAAAAAATGGCGGCGATCTTGCAAAATTGGTGCTTAAACTCTTCATTATATTAATTATGTTTGAAAACTGACGACGTGTAATCAATTAACACTTTTATATTTATTATGTTCTTTTCTGTCCAAATAGACTTGGAGACACGATTGGTATAATCATTATCCATACGGATTTCCGGTTTTATAGAGATCGCTCGAGACAAGGCATTAAACCACTTGATGTCAGGGAGTAGAAAAGAAAAATAAATAAAAAAAAATCTTTACGGTCCAAGCCAACGATAAGTGTGTTATATGGATGGATTCCAACCCAGAAAATGGCAATTCTTCTCGATTTATAAGCAATATCGCTCATGGAATGCGAGGACTAAAAGACAAATTAAGGGAAGTGAGAATTAAGCGCCTGCCGGAAATAAACCTAAGATTCACTTTCTACTCTCCTTTCAGTTATATCTTTATTAACATTTTATAAATATTTTTTAAATGTGCATCTGTCTGTTCTTTTATGCAAAGGATTTTCTCGTGTACAAGAGCTGCATTTTGTGTTACATATTGCAGATGTACGCTGGTCTATACTCGTGATTTGGATGCAACAGTTTGACATTGAGCAGAGGCTGTTTTCTGTGTATTGTTTTGTTTGTTTTCGTTAGGCAGCATCGAATTAACGCCTTGCGAAATATTCCAACAAAATATCCTTCTATGAAATCACAATGCTTAAAGCAAATTAAAAAAATAAAAAAGCTTCTAAAGAGACCACGTGGATAAAAATCCTGACACTGTATAAACCAAACACCTTATGTATATACCAGCACTATTAATAAATACTGTAATATCAAATCGTATTCATACCAACTCTATTACTTAGTAATAGGTCGAAACTTATACTACACCCATACGCAATCAATTCATATACCACTCATTAATCCCTACCATCAAATGGCCTTTGAGTATTGATAAATAGTGACTCCTTATAAAAGCATACACACACAAACTCTCTCCCACACACACATATATAAAAAATATATGCATATATATTTATATATATATCTAATTACTTATTAGATATTCGTATATTATTAATATATGTATTAGTCATACATCTTCAGTGTGTAGTTTACCAATGCTCAAGACAAGAACTTAGTATTTGTATGAAAACATATATATGGCAAGTAAGCTATACAGAAATTATGTGTCTTATCCCTGGGGATAGTCATTAGGCTAATACGTTAGCTTTATTTAAATATACTAATGTATGTCGCTCTCCTATTCCTTATTCTCCCTCTGTCTCCCCCCTCTCTCTCTCTCTCTCTCTCTATATATATATATATATATATATATATATATATATATTATTTTGCTAAAATATATTTTTCAATTATATTTCACCATTTGTGTATACCAATTCTTTTCCTTTAGAAGCTCAATATATGTAAAATAAAACAACAGAGCATATATAAAAGAATAACATTATAGTTAGATTCCAATATCCAAATAAATATTTGGATCTTTTAATGTAATAGTACTGTTATTCTTCATATATATATATATATATATATATATATATATATATATATATATATATATATATATATATATATATATGCCGCTCCTCATTTGGTGGTATCAAATTGGTAAAAGGGGAAACTATTCCTAACTCGCATTTAGGTAAATATGCACTTTCGTACAAATAATTGTATTTCATTCAAAAGTATCGCAAAACAAACAAAAACAAATAACACACACACACACACACATATATATACACACATATATATATATATATATATATATATATATATATATATATATATATATATATATATATATTGAGGGAATTAGACATAGAGTCTAAAGAGCAGAGTTTATATTAATGTATTCCCCCTATCTCTTATATGGAGCATGTATATATACATACATATATATATATATATATATATATATATATATACACGTATATATATATATATACGTGTATATGTATGCTCGTATATATATATATATATATATATATATATATATATATATATATATATATATATATACGTGTATATGTATGCTCGTTTATGTATAATGTTGGTTTGTGGGAACAAATGATTGAGAAAAAATGTAAAATAAATAAATAAGACGTAAAAATTAAGTATCTTTTCGACGAAACCGTTCAAAGAACGAAATGGTTGAATTCAGAAGAAACGACAGACATGAGTAGACAAACGTTATCGCAATGAAAGAGCAGACATCATACGCATGCGCACTCTAATAGGTTTTCATTTTTCTTTCATTTTCTTTTGTGTCGCTAAAATTTCCCTTTGGAAAAGCGGAAAAACTATAACCCAACCGCAGCCAGCTAAAATAAAACACATAAAAAAAACCTAAAAAAATAAGCACACGCAAAAAAGGAAAGACGAAAAGCTAAAAAGATAAAAACGCTGAGCCAAATCCCGGCATGCATTGTAAGAGAGATAGTCAAATAATGTCAACTAAATGCGAAGATGACATTTTAAGACGATTTTTATGAAAACCGGTTGATTAAATAAAAATAATAGATTGTAGAAAGAATCAGGGGGAGGGGTTGCAGGAAAATAAAAGAAAATCTTGCAAAATAAATATAATGAAGAAAAATAGAATATGAATAAATATAAAGATAAAAGCGGAAGTAAATTATTCAACAGGAAATGAGGTCACCATTGAATGTAGTAAAGAAAATGGCCGGTAGAATGGAGTTTCAAATGTTAATAAGTGACCTCTTTTTGTATTTCAACTGACTATATAAAATTATATATCGTTTACATTTATATAATATAACTATTTTGTCAGATACAAAGTGCCTTCAATAAGTTTCCAGACTTTTTTGTACAGGGATTTAAAATTATCAGAGACCCTTGAAAATTCAGTATGTTCGTACTATGCACCTTTTGAGATGATTGCCCAATTTTTATCATTATAGATTCAAATGAACAGCTACAGCAGGAATTGGAATGCGCCCTACTAAAACCTGATTGTCACAGCTGGTGAATTTAAATATGCAATTTGGATGTGTGGACACTTTAGAAGGACGATATGCAATAAAATTCTGTTTTAAACTAAATACCACAGAAACGTATGGAATGCTCCAGAATTCTTTTGAACCATTTTGCATAAATCGAGCATTAGTTTTAAGTGGCATAAGAGATTCGAGGAAGGCAGGGAGTCTGTAGGGTATGATTAGAGGTGTGGTAGAATAAGTAATTCAGAACACGAGTTGATTTACCAAATAAAGAATTTCATGGATAAGGACCGCCGTGTGTCTATAGAAACAATAAGTGCAGAGTTTGATTTCAGTGTAAAAACTGTTCACATAATTATTCGCGAGGACATGGAGATGGGGTAGATTCGTACAAAGTTTGTCCAAAGTATTTATAACACAACACCATTCTTGTCACAGACTATTTGACCAAGATGGGCATCAAGATAGTTTCCCACACTCTCTACAGTTCAAACTAGGCTTCCTGTGATGTTTGGTAATCCTAAAAATATAAGGTAAACCTTAAAGGCTGTCCTTAAGAAACAGACTTCCAGAAATTGTTGGAACGGTACAACAAGAGCATTGTAGCTGTAGGAGATTACGTCTAAGAGGACTAGAGTTTCATGTGTGTACTATCAATAAAGTGGCCATACGAAAAAATCTGGAGTCTTATTTAAGGTACCTCGTACAATATTACTCGGGCAACTCTTCAAAAGTAGGAATTAATGAACTCAACGAGCTTGTTAGATAGTGCTCGATAACAAGAACAAAACAGATTTAATTATTTATTCGAAAGTAAATAGTTATATTTGGCCGCTAAAAACAGCCATCTTTTTCAGTCAATGAGACTTCGTCAGGCGACTCTGAACCATTTTTTCTTTTTTCTATAGCGTGGAATGGATCAGGATCGCCTGACGAAGTCTTATTGACTGAAACAGATGGTTATTTGTAGCGACCAAATGTAACTGTTTACATTCGAATAATAATAATAACAATAACAATAATATATATATGCGGAAAGTCCCTACCAAACTCCTCTCTGAGTTCTTCGTCTACAGACATGAAATTTGGTATATAGGATATTTGAACCTGTAAAAGACATTTGATTTTAGTTGGTACAGTAGCTACTAAGGTGTAAAAATTAAAAACAAAAACAAATCTTGTCAAGAGTCAGCCAACTAAACCTTCCACTTATACGCAAATATACATCGATAGTTTGAAGTAGCTTAATTTTTCATTTCTTACCCATCAGTCGATTACTCAAACGGTATCGACTAAGGTTGGAGCGTTAAATATTTTGGTTTCGACTCCAGCTGATTACACCCAAGTCATTCAAATAACTTTAGTAAATTATTCATATACTAGCTGATATACGCGGACACACCTCTTATACTTAGGATATTAATATAGGTAGGATGTTATTGTCTCCCCCGCCCTTTTAAAACTAGACAATTTCGGAAATATAATTTTGTAAATTTAATTAGTAAGCATTACGAATACATGTCCTGGAATGTAAAAATTCGAAATGAGTTAAGTTTTTAAAGAAACGAATAGTTGTTTTTCCCCCCTTTATATATGTGACCTTTTTAAAGCACGTAACAATATAAACTATCAACATTATATTTGGAATTTTCAATATCCTGCAGTGTGGAAATCTATTAAAATTAATATTATGGTACTTGTACAGTTTTGAACCAGGTACAATAAATCAAAGACATACTTCTCAATTAACAAGTAGATTTTTGTACAATGTAATAACTTTGATTTTTAAAACAGAGGCATTAATTATAAGATCTTTACAACGAAATGTTCGATAACATAGTGCGTTAATATTTTAAAAGGGTTTTAAAGTAAAACTGTTAGGACGATACAAAAGTATGATGCTAGGAAAGTAATACTTTACTTCTTTGAGCAAAATTGCTTCGCCTTGTCCATAGTCATAAACTTTAAATTCTCGCGACTTCTCGCGAGATCAACGACCGGAAACACAGAGTGGAGAGAAAAACAGAGTAACTTTAAAAATGGAGAAGTGAGCATTATTCCGTTTGTTCCAGTTATCATACTTGGACTTCTAACCTTTCATCTATTATGTTTGAATTGTCGTACGTGTCTTTGTGTGTCTTCATAATAAATAATATCTTTATGTAACAGCGAGTGATTTTCTTATTTGTTCATGATTGTTCCATTCTTTCATCATGTGCTGCAAACGTATAGGCTGGACATCATGCGGTAAGATATTTGATGTTATATTGATCCTAACGCATCCCACGATATATATTTTTTTAAGTAAAAATAAGTAATTAAAAATTGAGAGGGGGATATATTTTGTTCTTAAAATTTACTTGACCGAAATATAATTTAGCTCGTTAAATACCAATTGTCGATGATAATTACTTTAGTTTAAGTCTAGTTTTACATTCAATGATTGATCTTGATATGTTAACTGGCAAATTTTCGGAATAAAGGTCGCATCGTTTTTTTTGTCGATTATAAAACACACAAATCTTTCTCTCACTCACTCACTCACTCACTCACTCTCTCTCTCTCTCTCTTTATATATATACATATATATATACACACGCACATATATATGTATGTATATATGTATATATATATATATATATATATTAGCCATAGTAACAGCGAAACACGTGCCCATGGATATTTTCTTTCTCTCTCTCCCTTTCTTTCTCTCTCTTTTTCATGCTCTTTCTCTCTTTCTATAGATATACATTTACAATTATTGCTATAATAATTTTTAAATACGCACAGAAACTAGTGTTTCGCCCTTTCGGAAATCATCAGTGCAAGGTATCACGAATATTGCCGGTCGGGAGATTCGAACCCGGCCACGAAGCCACCTCTGACTCCATTAGCAAGGAACAAATCCACACGGCCAACTTTAACCGCGAGAAATATCGTTGAATTTTAAACATTTATTTTCAAATGTCGAAAAGTCCGTCCATAGGGATCTAATGATTATAACATCATGATCTACGCATGCGAGCTTAAGTGTCCGACTTCATTTCAACTTTAAAGTTCTCGGCAATAAGAACCGAGTTCTTAAAGATGTTTACATAATTATTACTATAATTAATTTTACATACTTACACACATACACACACACACACACACACACACACATATATATATATATATATATATATATATATATATATATGTCGATGACAACAAATATATTTTAAGCCCCCCTCGTTGGGTAGAGCACTGTTGTAAATAATCTCACCCGCTACTTAATTGGCTGAAAAATGCCAAGCTCGCGGTTTGTTTGTTTACAAACAGGCGGTTTCAGCACTGTATAAGTGGTGGACGGATATTTGTTTAAATAGACATTCGGACTGGTTATTTGTGGGCATCGCTTCCGTAGTCGAGTGGGAGAATTGCCAACTGTCAACACGACGGTTCTAAGTTCAATCCTTGGCTTGGGAGAGGTGCTAGTCTAGCGGCACTGATGAGTTGTGATGCAACGGAACAGGACTGTATGTCGATGACTACATATATATATATCCAAGGAATCACCACTTATGAAGGTTTGAAGAGTACTTGAGGATAAGTGTTAATATATATATATATATATATATATATATATATATGTGTGTGTATATATATGTGTGTGTGTATATTTGTGTATATATATGTGTGTGTGCGTATATATATGTATATATATATATATATATATATATAATTTCTATTGTATAAGGACATATAATAGTTTATGTATCAGTATTTACTTAAACAGTTACCAATACGTAAATCGATTTAGGTAAGGATTCGTCAGGCTAATGATGAATCCTTACAAGGATGAAACGCGGAAAATTCCGTGTGGCTTACTTGTCATCTATGATATATTTTATGCTATAAGCTAATAAAACAACTGATAAAAGAGGGAAAAGATAAAAAGAGAGAATCAGATAGAAAAAAGATGCATGGGCGGATATAGAAGTATTTATATAGAAAAATATTAAACAGGAATACACACACACATGTGAACAGCTCTCTAAGCTTCCGTTGTGTGAGTTTAATCATTTTAATGCAACATTCCCACTTTCGTCGTTGTCGCAAACATTTTAGCATATATTCAAATTAAACCTCTACGACTGACAACGGTATTGCTCATTGTAATGACACTAAACCCTTCAATATAATTGGATTTTAGCACGTAATTATGTAATGGACAACGTTTCACTCTAATTATTATTATTATTATTATTATTATTATTATTATTAATAATAATAATAATAATAATAATAATAATAATAATAATAATAATAATAGAAATGGCGAGTAGGAGAACAAGAATAAGAATAAGAATAAGAATAAGAAGAATAAGAATAAGAAGAAGAAGAAGAAGAAGAAGAAGAAGAAGAAGAAGAAGAAGAAGAAGAAGAAGAAAAGACTAGAAAAATAACAAAGCCAGGACATGGATCGACTACAAGATAGCGTATGATGCAATTTGCCAAAATGGATAATTGGATGCTACAAGATGAAGAAAATAACAGACAAAGCTGTCACATTGACGGAGGAAGCTATGTAGGCTGTGATTGACAGCGGTGGGGTAGCATATGATAGAAAAACATATTCCAGAGATTTTGGATCATTTCGATTATTTGGACTACTGTCCTCATCTTGGTGTTGTTTTCACAACGTTTCGGCTGATGTAACCTCCGCCATACTTCAGGTGTATCATATTCAATTCAGGAATCCTTGTGTCGGGCTCGGGAATCACAACGGAATTTCAAGCGGAACGCTATGATGATAGTATGATTTCGTTCTGTCAGCTAAGACTGAGTAGAAGTCTTAGAGTTAGAGTTTGACAGAATAATTCTAGAGTTCGACAATGTCCAAATGAAAAAGGTAAACAGTTAGGTCGGCATGCACTGCATGCGAATTAAAATCACAAGATGAAAACTGTAGTTCTAATGATCCAAATAATCCAACGTATCAATCCTCATCTCAAAAATATTCAGAAACATCTCCGCTATCTTTTGTCATAGCTATAATGCCATTTACCAAAATATCGAGGAAATGAAATGCCAGATCCGAATTTACAGACAAAAGATTAAACAACCTCTTTTTTCTTTATAGGAATTATCGTAAACTAGAATTAGAAAAATAACACAAAACAAAAAGAACTATAAACACTAATACACATACCATGGATCGTAAGCAAAGATATGGTAATGGAATTCCGAAAAAAAAAAATGCGCACTACATCGGGCGAAGAATCGAAATCTTAAAACAATGGAAGTTATAGAAGTTAATAGAGTTATTAATAACATTCGATGAAGGCGATAATTATAAATACCTGTGAATCCCAGAAGCAAACGCTATTAAATCAACAGAGATAAAAGCGATAATTAAAAGGACAAAAACGATAATTGAAACAAAAATTATATCTTAGGAACTTAATAAAAAGAATGAACAATTGGACACAATCGTAGAAAGATATTCTCCATCCATAGTCTTGAGCCCCTGGAGGGGCATAGGCCATCTACAACTTTTGTAGATGTTTTTGTAGCGAGGAGTTCTTTTTACAGGGTGAGGGTGCTGGTCCCACACCCAACCTTCCCAGAAGGTACATACAGCGCCTAGCCTTTCCAAATGGTCACCCATCTGGTACTGGCCAGGCTCAACGTTGCTTAACTTCGGTGATCTGGCAAGAACCGGTGTGTCAACGTGATTGTGCCGTACTTAATAAGATATTCTGGACACTTCATAATCTGGACAAAAGAAAAACACAGAAACCTGGATAAATGAACCAGGAAACTAATGACAATGTACAAGGCGCTGAAGATGGCTGCTGATATTTCATGATTCTATATATGATTCTATATAACGAAAGAACAGGAAGAATTGGTAAGTATTGAAGACAACATAGAAGATAGAATTAAAGGACATAAGTAATGTACTGCACAAAATAAGAATAGCACTAAACAAGCAAACTGGTTTGTTCCGCGAAATTTTTTTAATAAACTGTTTTAATAAACTGAGTGACTCTTGATACTGTTTCAGAGGAATAATCCACGAAATCGCCTTATATAACGGGTGTTCTTAGTCGAAGTTGGTAATATCCTTAAGCGTGTATCTTACGGCATATCTTACGATGTCTTCTCCTAGCTGCTCAATCAGTCAGTATCTATGGCTTAACCAATCATATTCTTGTGAATGGGAACCAGGATCTACTCATATTCGTTACATTAAAAACAAGGAAAGTAGACGGGAACCTTAGGTTTACTGTGAGCAGCTTTGTAACTCTCGCCTCCCTTATTTTGATCTTTAGTTCTCACATTCCATGAGCGAATTTTTTTTTTCTTTTTTTTTTGTAACAAAGAGAGAAGAATTGCTGTTTTCTGGGTCGGAATCCACCCATCTTAAATTTATCGTTGGCTAGTTTTTTTATTTTATTTTAAAGTAATAGTATTTTTAACTCCTCATATAACGTAGCTTCATGTCTTGTCTTGAGCGATTTCCATAAAATGTAAACGATTTGAAGTGGGAACAAAATCAACTACATGAATTATTTATGAATTTAATTATATAATTTGTGCATGGAAACACATGGACATAACTACGAAGAGGACATTACACTAAAATATACGGAGTTGATAATAACAAGCGCAAAAAGCATGTAATAAAAAAACAAATGACATTTAAAACTAAGATAAACCATTCAAACAGTAATGTAGACTCTGTGAATAAAGAGACAAAATGGTAAACTCAAGAAGGCTTGAAAATTAAATTAAAAAAAAAATAAAAGTGTAAGTCATATCCATCAATCTTTTTTCTCGGTTACCAATTTAATAATACTATGCAGCAGCATCAGGTTGACACACCGAAGTTAAGCAACGATGAGCTTGGTCAGTACCAAATGAATGACCATTTGGAAATACTAAGCGCTGTATGCGGGACATAGAAGTTCCCAGCTTGATATCTGGGGGCGGGTTTAATACACTAGGAGAGATGCACTCCCAGGCGTAAGACATGCATTTGAAGAAGGAAACTCTTATGTAAAACCTGAGGTCTGCTATCTCTTCTGTCCGGTGGTAGCCATTGTACCGACAGAGATCAGCAGTAATACCAAAACATGTGATTGATTCTGCACAAAGCCTTCACCAATATAAACAAATCACGTGTGGATTTCCGAATAATTTAGTTTTATTTGTGGTAGATCCTATAGGCTGAAGTAAACGAGAGCATTATAAAATAAATTAATAATTTAAATAAAATGACAAAATATCTTTAATGAATCAGAAATTTGGGAAAAAGGATTGGCATGAATTTTTTCCATATGTCATATAAAAAGAAAAAAATGTTAATATCGAAAATACTACCAACTCACATGTTTACAATGTGTTATTTTAGGTTTGGAAAGTTTGTTACTCGTTAAAGTTCGCTCGTAAAAGTTTTCATCGACAGACGATAAAATTTCATGGAAAAAAAGTTATATTTTTATAAAAAAATCTTTCTTAACTAATACATTTTAAAATATCGCATGTAACTCTACAAATGAAATTATTATTACCTTCTAACTAATAACAACATTTTTAATAATTTCTCTTTTTCCTTGAATATAAAAATGATAATTTATGGACTACCAATATACGAAGACTTCTTTGTCTGTATTCATTTATCCTTCTGATAACTCTGCCTATAACTTCACGAAACCGTGTTCACTGACCTATTCCACCTGGCCATTAAAACTAATGCTATATTTATTGCTAATATGCGTGTATTTTACTGGTATTGTATAATAATACGACTGAATACAATAAGCGTTTCATATATAAAAAATAAAATAAAACAATGTATGCTTTTTTGTGAAAATTATTTAGACCGATGAACAGGACATAGTAACTAAGACGAAAGAGATACACTGCCTCTATAGTTGACGAATATTTTTGCTGAGGTAGAACTATGGGTAACCAACAAATAATAAAATATCATATGACAATTCAATAGAACAATGTTTTTTTATAGAATCACACAACGGAAAATAATCTATGATTAGTCTTTAGAAAATAATATACTTACTACTGCTACTGATACTCTTACTACTGATAATAATAAGAAGAATAAGAAAAACAACAACAAAAGAAGAGATAGAAAAGAAGGAGAATGAAGAAGAAAAAAACGTCAACAAAAAAGAAAACAGTTTCTAGACTGGTCTTCTCGAAATAGAACCATGGCACAGTATTCGTGCTCTTTTAGTAAAAAAAAAAAAAAATCTTGATTTGGCGACCTCGTCTGCCGGATTCTTGATCTATTAACAAAAGAAATCCCATTGAACTCGTTTCCTCTCGCCACCCACCGAGCGCCATTGGCTATTTTGGTTGAACGTTTCATTTCGGCGTTTTTATTATGACGTGTCGTCCTTTCACCCAGGAGAGACTTGAGAACAAGCGAAAATCGACATTGCCTAGGAGGAACTTCATAAACAAGCTGATGCCATTGACCCTGATCGTCAAGAGACAACATAACAGTCTTTATTTAACTTCAAGAACAGTAAACCGCCTTGTGTGTATATATATATATATATATATATATGTATGTATGTATGTATATATACACATATATATATATGTATATATATATGCATGTATATATGTATGTATGTATATATATATATATAGTAAGTCATATATATATATATATATATATATATATATATATGATAATTAAGCTATACAGAATATTGCGCGTTTCATACACATGAGAATTCGCCAGGCTTATCTGAAGAGTTGTGGTTATTGCGCATTTTTATATAAACACATGGTATTGAATTTGCTAGTTAGCCAATCAGCTTCTTAGTTGTAAACGCGCCCTTCTAATCTGAGTATGGTCGGGCACTTACAGGACAAAAGTACAGTTAATATATACACACACATACACATACATATATATATATATGTGTGTGTCTATGTGTTTGTATATATGTGTACATATATCTAATAAATAATAGTAATAAATCTACAATAATGTACACACACACACACATATATATATATATTATTTCCTATTTTGGCGTAGTGATCTATTGACACACTTCGATATATAACTTTAATTAGGCCATAAATAACCAATCTGTTATAGCTTGATTATGTTCATCTTTTGAAGAGAGGGTCTTTGGGGAATGACTTGACTTAATGGTTTTGGTAACTTGATCTTGGTATAACTTCAGAGGCGATGATTATCGAGTTCATAATGAAAACTATCACGTCTATCACTATCTAAAATTGATTAATGTGATAAGCTTTCAGTTCTTGTGAAGGAAAGCACAAACATCTACACGCGGTACACGACACACTTTAACTTGAATTCTAATCGAGTAAAGAATATTTCGAAGGAGTTTTGATATCGCCAGATAATCTCTTCCGTGTTCCAGTGCCTGCCATCTTCTCGCCAAACAGAATACCTAATTACTTTGCTTCCTATGAGAGCAAAGTTAGGCACAATGCCGGATTTTAATGCGGAGAAAATCGAATCTCTTAATAATGAAGACTGGATTGAGATAAAAAATTAAAATGTCCCACAATCTAAAAGAATGTCTCCGTTGCGCACAGAAAACATAAAATATACTATCAGAACAGATACTACGTTTTGTTCTTAATCAAAAAGCCAAGAGAATTGTTTTGTTTTTGTGACCTTGTTGGCATCATCGCCGACCTCACTTAATTTCTATAATCTCTTTCTTTTTATTTAAATATTTTTTTGTTCTCTGCAGTTCTTATTTTCACAGAAACAAAAACGTTGCGAATCTTTCTCTATTCTAGCGTTAATCCCATGAAAGATGTTTGACTGAGCTTCATCTTCTCATTCCAAAATATTCACTCTCAGAACTCATTTTTTCTACCACAATTTAAAAAAACTATTATTTCTTCTTCTATCTGCCTAACGTAAGCGGAAATTCCATAAACAGAGTTTCTTTCCAATAACTTTTTATTCGTTGACCACATTACCACAGGACTGCTGTTCTACAGACTACAACACGACCGTGTAAAAATACAATATCAACAAACGCTTGTCATAAATCATTCCCCATAACAAATCAAACGTTGTTCATTTCATATATAATATATATGTCCATATATATATTTAAATATGTAAGTATACGTGTTTAAATATATATATATATATATATATATATATATTTAAACACGTATATATATATAAATATATATATATATATATACACACGCACAACTATATATATATACATATATATATATATATATATATATACACTTATATATATGTGTGTGTATGTATATTATTTTCTATTTTGGCGTAGTGATCTATTGACACACTTCGATATATTACTTGCTTTAATTAGGCCATAAATAACCAAGCTATACAACAATATTTTCGTTATAAAGTAAGAACTTTACACCAGTAGCGATTAAATTTACTAGTGTGGATTTGGACGAGGGCCACACTGAGTGATGGTAATCCAGTCTGTAAAAGCGAATCATTCCCAGGGTGAAGCAATGATGTGTGACGTAAAATTGTGTGAGTAGCCAAACAGTTCACACGGCAGAAAAAACAAAGTTGAACGATGGTGAATGGCGTAACGTTTACGAGCTGAGAAATATAACAATTTTTCAAATCAGTCACTCCATGTATGCCGATTGAATGAGATACCGCCAATAAATTTAATCCGATATATAACGACAAATTATTGTTCCTATTTACAATGCATCCCCACGGAACAGAGTTAGATACCAGGGCCGTTTTTTTAACGTGGAGAAAAGGAACAAAAATAAAAATTGTCTCAATCGTGAAAGATTTCTCCTCCACCGACAGAGAACAAGAAATTGAAGTGCAGCATCTGAAGAACAGGTATTTATTTGCTCCCCCACCGAACAAATTAGGCACAAGGCCGATTTTTTATGTGAGGAGTGAAGGGGAAATGGGGAACAACTCCCCGGAGTGTAGGGGAGCTGGATAGTAACAATTGGTATCAAGGGGTGCCCCTACATTGACCAAGGTCGTATATGGTCTTTGCTTGCAGTATCTGCCGGAACAGATGGTATTTATTTGCTCCCCCACCGAGCAAATTAGGCACAAGGCCAATTTTTAATGTGAGGAGTGAAAGGGGGGGAGGGAAAAGGGGACCAGCTCCCGAGAGGTGGGAAATGGGAGCTGGTTAAAGGTCAGGCATGTGGGGTTGCCCCCACATCTGGTCTTTGCTAGTCCTAGCTAGTCATAGCTTGCAGTATCTGCCGGAACAGATGGTATTTATTTGCTCGCCCACCGAGCAAATAAGGCACAAGGCCGATTTTTAATGTGAGGAGTGAAGGGAGGGGGAAGGGGAAAAGGGGACCAGCTCCCGAGAGGTGGGAAATGGGAGCTGGTTAAAGGTCAGACATGTGGGGTTGCCCCCACATCTGGTCTTTGCTTGCAGTATCTGCCGGAACAGATGGTATTTATTTGCTCCCCCACCGAGCAAATTAGGCACAAGGCCGATTTTTATGTGAGGAGTGAAGGGGGGGGGAGGGAAAAAGGGGACCAGCTCCCGAGAGGTGGGAAATGGTTAATGGTCAGGCATGTTGGGTTGCCCCCACTTCTGGTCTTTGCTAGTCATAGCTTGCAGTATCTGCCGGAACAGATGGTATTTATTTGCTCCCTCACCGAGCAAATTAGGCACAAGGCCGATTTTTAATGTGAGGAGTGAAGGGAGGGGGAAGGGGAAAAGGGGACCAGCTCCCGAGAGGTGGGAAATGGGAGCTGGTTAAAGGTCAGACATGTGGGGTTGCCCCCACATCTGGTCTTTGCTTGCAGTATCTGCCGGAACAGATGGTATTTATTTGCTCCCCCACCGAGCAAATTAGGCACAAGGCAGATTTTTAATGTGAGGAGTGAAGGGAGGGGGAAGGGAAAAGGGGACCAGCTCCCGAGAGGTGGGAAATGGGAGCTGGTTAAAGGTCATGCATGTGGGGTTGCCCCCACATCTGGTCTTTGCTAGTCATAGCTAGTCATAGCTAGTCATAGCTTGCAGTATCTGCCGGAACAGATGGTATTTATTTGCTCCCCCACCGAGCAAATTAGGCACAAGGCCGATTTTTAATGTGAGGAGTGAAGGGAGGGGGAAAGGAAAAGGGGACCAGCTCCCGAGAGGTGGGAAATGGGAGCTGGTTAAAGGTCAAGCAAAATAGAGAGAAAAAGAAGAGAGAAAATATATATATATATATACATACATATATACATATATATACATATATATATATATATATATATATATATATATATATATATATATATATATACATATACATATATACATACATATACATATACATATATATATATGATATGGAGAAGAAAAGAAAAAAGAAATAAATGGTTATAATAATATAATTTATTTAATCCCCTCTTATGGCTAAATATGTTATATTAAAAAGATAATAAATATTAATTTTATTCTGTTTTATTATTATTATTATTATTATTATTATTATTATTATTATTATTATTATTATTATTATTATCACTATTATGTTTATTGTTATTAATAATAATTTTAATATTGTTTTATCATTATTTTCTTCTTTTATTCATATATTTATCTAATAAAAACGCGAAAACTTTAAACTTATATCATTTAGCATAAAGGGCCTAATTAATGGTAGACGTATGTTTGAATTGCGTTGATTTTACTCGTGGACGTATGTAAGAGGATAAATATGCTAGCCGAATACATTCACTGCTTTTTTTGACACGTTCATTTCTGACGCTTGGATTGTATCTTCTGTTTGTATTTGTAATAATATGTTTCATTACTGAATTGTATAATTGTTCATAAATTGGTTGACACGCAGGTTTTTTTCTTTTTCTTTTTCTTTTTCTTTTTCTATACACTGTCAAATTCTTACTTTCTCTCTTTCCCTATTTAACTAGATCTCATTATTCTTTCCTTTTCCTTCTAGTTCTTATTCTCTTTATTATAACCATTTATTTCTTTTTTCTTTTCTTTTTTTCTTTTCTTCTCCATATCATATATATATATGTA
This sequence comes from Euprymna scolopes, assembly GCF_053919585.1. Classification (NCBI taxonomy): domain Eukaryota; kingdom Metazoa; phylum Mollusca; class Cephalopoda; order Sepiida; family Sepiolidae; genus Euprymna; species Euprymna scolopes. The sequence continues at coordinate 37,254,223 of NC_136490.1, read as the reverse complement.
TATGTATATGTATGTATATATGTATATGTATATATATATATATATGTATATATATGTATATATGTATGTATATATATATATATTTTCTCTCTTCTTTTTCTCTCTATTTTGTTTTCTCTATATTTTCTTTCTCTATTTCTGTCTCTATTCCTTTTTTCTCTTCTCAATCACTCTCTCCCCATTGTAATTTTTTTAACTTTATTTAAATTGCCTCTCCCTTTTTACTTTTTTATTTAATTAAAGTCCTGTGTTTTAAGTTTTTTTAACTCCAACTTCTAAAGAGTTCCTACCTAAAATAAAAATCCATTATTCATTGAACTTTTGAATAGTCAAGTCGCTGCCTGATGATATCTGTTGTTTGATTGAAACAAGTGGCTATTTGTAGCAGCGGGATGTGAGCATGTTTATATAACAATAAACAAGTATTATCAGCTCTTTTTATTGAGCACTATCTAACAACCTCGTTGAATTCATTAGTCCATTACTTTTGAATATAAAAAAAACCCCGAGTATATATATATATATATATATATATATATATATATATATATATATATATATATATATATATATATATATATATAAAGCCTGTTTAACTATATAAGACTTGGCTTAACTTCGGGATTTTACCTCGGCACCAAAACAAACAGCTTCTTGGCTATTAATAAAATTACTTGTTCCCTGTTGATTGAGGTATGTCTTTAATTCTCTGCAGTTCTAGAAGATCAACCCATCCCCCTGCCTTGCCTTCTCCTTTTCAGGACAGATTAGTTTATTGCTATTCGCCTGAGTCAACCCTTACTAAGGAATACCAAAAGGGTTGCACAGGCATTTTTACAGGCCTAAGTTGTCTTTATCTAAATAGTTTTGCTTTTCAAATCCCATTTTCCTGACCCTTGTGTCACATCATCAGGTCGTAGAACGGAGATCATCCGATAGTCTTTTATTATGCCATTCTTCATTTATGACGCAATCACTGACGTCATAGCAACTTATTCGTTAGTCGATCGATGCAAGTGTAGTCAATTCTGAATGTTATGCATCACATTCATTGACGCTAACGCAAAGAACTGAATATAAGTAATAATATTGTGTGCTGAGGGCGAAACCATCAGTAAAAATGTTAGTTTCTATTGTAGTCGCCATCATCATTTACACATTGTTGAGTATCTTCAGCATCTTCGCCGCAGCTCAGCAATTCAGATCAGCAAATTCGACCAGTTGTAGGGACAGACGTCTTGCAGAAAAGTTCTCTCTATTCCAACAGCAACAAAACATGTCGATTCTCACAATGACTGCCAAATCGCTCAGTCTTTGGGGCTTTGCTGCAGCTTTCCTGCTTACCGGTCTCCCCGACACAATGTGGCTAATGAACCAGAAACTCGCCAAATTCTTGTCCCAGCAGGGATTTTATCAGAGCGACAACGAAATCGGGACCGTGATGCTGCCTATCTTATCGTTTTACTTGTTCTACGAAATACATTTCCATGTTTTCCGATGGATAGAGAATCCGGATTCTCCATTCTCTTCGAGCGCCGTTGACCGCGCAATAGTCTCCATTAGTGGACTATACTTTGTGATAAAATACATTCTTCTTGAAGACATTGGTAAGATACTCTTTTTATCTACTCTTGTCTCCATCGGAAAGTTACTATTTCCTCTCGTCAGATATCATTACATAATATGGGCGTATCCCGTGTGGAACCTGACTGATCCATGGTTATGCCAACAGACGTACGCGATTGCTAAGCGGAACAAGATATCTATAGAAAACATTTTCCTCGTGAAATATCCGTGTATGGAACACAAGGGAATTAAATGCTACTTTGGGAATGTCCTCATTGATTCGAAAATATTCAAATGGGAAAACGACACCACGTTGGGTTTCCAAAATCCGGCTAGACTAAATGACAATTATGTACCGACAATTTGCCAGAAAGAAGCAAAAGCGATGATAACACACGCGTTGGGTCTCTGGCATAATTATCATGATCTTAAGTTATCCTTAATCTGGATTTGCCAGTTGGTCAGCATCAGCGCAACGTTTGTGTTAAGCTATCTACTATCTCCAGAATTCGGCAAACCGATTCGCGTCGACGTCAATCTAGATGTATATAAGGGGAACGAAACGTCAGCCATACACCAGGAACGACGTCTGCGAAGCACATGCCTGGGCGTCCTTGTCACGCTGCTTTGTTTTATTTTACCGATGATCTACGCCGGCCACTGGTTGCACAACTTTTACCAGAAGCGGCTGAATCTGGCAGCTGACCAATTCACGCTGGACAACTTGCAAGGACAGCGACTGTGTCAATTGCTTGCAAAAGAGAGCCTCAGTGAATTGAACGAATACGCCGGTAATCACTGGGCCTACCGAATACTCTATCCTGACCATACTACTATGATACTTGAACGCGTTGATTGCTTGAAAAAGAGTCTTGAAATGAGCATTGAACAATAAGAGGTACTTTGAAAAAAATAATAAAAACTTAATAAAATAAAAATAAAAATGAAAAATACATAAATAAATCCATAGTGATTTATCAGTATCTGTTTAATCTCAATAAACGCAAGGACATAAAATTATTACTAATTATTTGTTCGAGATACGGTTACACATAATAGCAATATAAACTCCATGGATGTCGCCGTTAAAGTTACTGTTTTAGTCCTAACATCATATATATTTTTTACATATAAAGTACAGTTACCATTTTCCCCTATTTATTTTAACTAAACAGCTTAAGTAACAAAAATCTATTTTACTAGTGATTTAACGCAACTATTGGTCTGTGTTTAAAAAACATCATATTATTATAATTATTCAACAACTGTTTTCACCTTGAATATTATTTTTACGTTGTTTCAGTCTATGTAATCACGGATTTCCTTCATATATACCTTGTCAAACCCGAGAATCTTTCTATCAAACTCGGGAATCCGAACACATTCTTAAAGAATTGTCCGCAGCGTCTTGTGACGTAGCCGACACTATACTTTATAAATAAAGGGTCAGTCCTCAGTGAAGTCTATACTCAGAATACATTTGCGAATTAGGTAGGAGAATACTTATGTATTTTTGGCACCGCGCCGAAATAATAACGTTATTATTTCGAAAGTCATTCTTAACATGGGGAGTGTTTTGTGACTATTCTATGGTTCCACCTAGCAAGTTGATAAAAAATATATCGTGAAACTTAAATTTTACATGAAAAAATATATTTTAAAATAGTGCTTTACCAAAAATACATAAGCACCGGTGGGACTTTTAACCGGCCATGGCTGACAGAACGAGAAAAAAGCTTATTCACATGGGGTAAATGAACGGATCTGTCCAAAATTACGAATCCCCGAATTCGATTCCCGAATTCGACAAACAGTTTCCAGAGTTCGGCAAGATGCACCAGAAGAAGGTCTGTGGTTATATCGGCGGAAACACTGTGAAAATAACACTCAAGATGAGAAAAATAGTCGGCATAATTCAAGTAATACGGATTATCAAATCTCGTCTCATAATTTTAGAAATATATTTTATTTTGAATTTACATCCTTACATCATTCGTAGACATTTTTGCTGACTACACTACCATCTATGGTAGCACATCTAAGACAGTAAACGACCAAGTTCTCTCCGATTCTCTCTCCTCTGATCTTGATCACGTTGTATAATGGGGAAAGAAGTGGCTGGTTACTTTTAATGCATCAAAAACAAAGTTTCTATCTTTACATCATCAACGTTCTGATCACCATCTGGCATCAATTAAAATGAATGGTTCTCGTCTTAGGGAGGCCTCAAGTTTTGACAGGCTTCTGGGCTTGACCATTACTCCTGATCTTAAATGGAATACGTACATCAAATCTGTTGCCAAGGCCTCTGGAAAAATGGTCGGATCCTTCTATCGATCCAGTAGATATCTCACTGCTGATTCAATTCTCTATCTATATAAGAGCCAGATACGTCTAAGTATGGAATACTGTTGCCACATATGGGCAGGAGCTGCTAGAAAAGACTTGTCCTACCTTGATAGGGTTCAAAATAGACTTCGAGGCCTGGTGGGAGATGTCCTTTTCTCTTCGCTGCAACCTCTATCTCACAGAAGAGATGTTGCGAGTTTGTCTCTGCTTTATCGTTATTTTCATGGAAAGTATTCGGCTGATATCCACTCTATGGTCCCCCCCCTCGCATAAACTTTCACAAGAAACACTCGTCTAGCTGAAAACACTATCAATAATTCCCACCCACTCTTTATCTGTGCCTAAACCTAAACATAGATTCCATGATCAAAGCGTATTTCTTAGAACTGCACGCCTGTGGAATTGCCTTCCGTTTTCCTGCTTTCCAGCTGACTACAATATGGTTGTCTTCAAGTCCAATGTAAACAAGTTTTTGATGAGCCGTTCCACTTAAGTTAACAAATTTACCGAACTTCCATTACTATCGATCACTATATTGTCCTTTTGACTGCTGTACACTCTTTAACCCTTATCGTTAAGTGGCCTATCGGCCTTGATAAGTGGTGACGCCTATGTAAAACAAACGCTTTCATTGCTGTTAGTGGTTTGTTGTGGTTGAAAACTTTTGGACACTTGAAGATCGAACAACCAAGGCAATAAATTGTATAACAAAATAATTGTTATCACGCTATTTTAGGTCAGAGGTTAGTTAGCATTGTCAGAAATCGTCAGTAAAAATTCGTGGTAAACACTGAAGTATTTAGACTTACTGTCTTTTGAAGCTTATAACTTCTTGAAAAATGTAATTCAAACCCTAATTTTTTTTTAATTAAAGGAGCGAAGACCAAAATTAAACAAAATAACAAGTTTAATAGCAAATTATGCAATATCTGTTTTTTTTTTTTAAATCGGGTTTCTTTAAAAAGGATTTAAAGAAAATAAACGAAATTTTACTCCCTTCCTTTCTAATATATATATATATATATATATATATATATATATATATATATATATATATATATATATATATATATATATTCCAAAAGATCACTCGTCTATAAAAAAACTACTATTCGATGAGTAGTTCTATTGTTCATTGTTAAGAATTTATCCATATTTATACTTATATTCCATGTCCTTTTAAAATAAAATACGTTTTTAAACAATGATTAAAAAAAAACGCGAACTCACATTTTTTTAAACTGTTCAAATAAAGGGAGACAAGTCTAATTTTATTCGCCTTTATATTCCGGTGGCTTAAAGGGACATAATTCATATGTCTTTTTAATACAGTCTGTAAACCAAAATTAGTATTTTTGGTCCTCCGTAGCTAAAAAAAAACACACACATTCACTTTTTTCCCCTAAAACAAAAAATCCAGTTGACCGATTTTTTAACATTCTCTTAATGAATTACACGAGTTTTGATTGATATATTTTAATACTTCTTTATCGACTGAATTTTTTAAAAATATCTAAAAAAAGAAAACATTGAATGAAATAGAAAAATTTGCCGTCAGCGTCCGGTATTTACTTGACGATATAAGCATAACAGGAGTTTCATTAAAAAAACTCAACGTGGTTTAAAAAAGTTTTACACTTTGGACTTTACAGGTAAATTTTCCCCAAAACACTTCTTTCTTTAGTTTTAAATTAGAATATTTTATTTATTGATCTTTTATCTTCAATTTGTGATATATAAAACTTTGGTGAGTAAATTAATTATTACAATTTTAATAGACATTTCAAAAAGGGGGGATGAATTTAAACAATCGTTTGTCTAAAATATTATGTTCACTTTATTGGAAAGAGCATAACATTTCACATTTACCCTGAAAATATCGAAAAAATTAAACCAATAGAAATTTTTTTTATAGATTTTTAAAGTTTAAAAATTGAAAAATATTTAACTCGTAAAATTCAATTGATTTCATTACGTAAAAAATGGCTGCACGAAGGCGCGCCGGCATTTTGTAAACATTTTGTAAACACTTTTTTTAAAAAAAATAAAAAATAATATTTCTATTATTTTTTAAACAACTTTAATAGTTTATTTTGGAAGTATATTCCACACAGAAAATAAACAACCCACTTTAAAAAAAGAGAAATTATGAGCTTTTTTTTTTAAATATTTTATTCGCAGTTTTCTGTTAGGGATGTCAAAAATTCCCCCAAATTTCTGATACACTTAGAGGTTAGTATGGTTAACAGCGGAGAACTGAAAAAATATATTCAGCAAATAATGGTAACCAAAGACAATAAATTTATTTTTTACCTACCTGCATAATATTAATCTTCTGAAACTATTTTAACGTATTTTATTTCAATATTAAATTTCCTGTTTTATAATACACCAGGATCGAATGTGGTCACACAAATCCCTGTTGTTTTTTGTGTTCCATTTCTTTAAAAATAGTTTGAAAAAATCCTTATCCTACTACCAACCCTAAGCTCGACTGACACCCTGTCAACATAGGCTTAGAGGTAGCGTGAATTATTTTATTATATGCTAAGTCTGAAATAAGTGAACACCTACAAAAATGACGCCATATTTGTTTTAATAGTGTTTGGCTAAGTGAAAGTGACGAGAACATATTAAGAGATAATAAATCTTACAATCACTTTCACGACTTTGTTCTAAACTTTGTGAGATGAGGATTGATAATTCATATTATTTGTATTATTCGGACTATTCATTTTTTATATGGCCTGTTATCCTCATCTTTATAGTTGTTGGCCCAGTGGATACAGACGTGAGTCCTTACAGTTCCAGGTGAGCATTGTCTGAAGATAGCGGTTTCAATCCTATCCAAAGCAAGCCAAAAGATTAGTTGCGAAACAATAACTATGGAAGACCGTAGTTACTAGGAATAAGTTACAAGGCTCAGCATTACTAACTCGTCGCAGTAATCAGCTGAAGAAGGCCAAAGGATGAGTTACCTGAAACGTGATTAAACAATAACTATGAAGATGAGGATAACAGTCCACAAAAAAAAAAGAAAAGAAAAGATGAATGTACAAGTTTATAAACCTCTTCAAAACATTACAAAAATTAAAACAAAATAAATATTCGGATTATCGTTCTTGTATTGAGTGCCGTTCTTACAACTTTTTCGTCAACGCAATCTTCAACATTTTTCCAGTATATCTTGTCAAACTTGGGAATTTTTCTGCCGAACTCTGGAAATTGTACGGAATTTCGAACAAAACCCTTTTACGTTTCTGAATTTTTGAGATGAGGATTGGTTATGCGTGTTATTATTATTCATCGGACTACTGTTCTCATCTTGAGTGTGATTTTCACAACGTTTCGGTCGATGTAACCTCCGACCTTCCCAAGGACCCGTGACGCAGTGGTTAGAGTACTGGGAAAAATTAATTGTAAAAGTGATATTCTCCTGTAGGTGTTAGGTTCAATCATCAGTGTTGGCGACCGAAAAATACATTTGCGAATTACTCAGGACCTCTATCCAGTCGTGGCTGACGGAACAAGAGCACGCTACTCGCGTAAAATAAATAAATTTCCGAGTTCAACAGAAACATTCCCGAGTTCGACAAGATACACTTGAAGAAGGTCGGAGGTTACATCGGCCGAAACGTTGTGAAAATCACAATCCAGATGAGAACAGTAATCCGATGAATAATAATATACAAACCCTTTTTATTTAATCCATGTGGGTAATATGCTTTCGTATCGTAAGCAATTACAGGGTAGAACCCTTAAGCAATTCGTGATTGTATTCTTGGTATCGCCCGTTTTTCGTTACGCTACGGTTCTGCGCTCACATTCTGTACAGATTGCGGAGTTAAATAAAAGGATTGTTGAGGTCGACAAGATACATTTAAGGAAGGTCGGAGATTAGATCGGCCTAAACGTTGTGAGAATAGCATTCAATATGAGAAGAGTAGTCCGATTAATGCAAGCAATACATATGACGGTCGATAAAAATTAAACTTTCTTGCGTTTAGTAAAATTTATTGTATATATTTTTATTTATTTATTTATACTTTTTATTTTGTTTATTTTTTTATTTTTACGTTGTTAATCATACTCGATCATTGCTTCACCTTTTTTTGGGGGGGGCATCTTCATGAAACACATAATACGGAACCATTTGAGTCAATGTAGTTAGACATTTCTCAGTGGCCCGACTTAAAGGCTTTAGCAATACAACTTGTCGAGTGTGTGGGAAACAATACCGTAGGGGTACCTCCCAGCTGACTATAACATGGTCGTCTTCAAGTCTAATGTAAATTAGTTCTTATTGAGCCATCTTCTTAAATAATCAAACTCTACCCTAGTTCCACCATTTCCCATCATCACAGTATTGGCTCATCGTCTATTTGGTCTATTTGACACTCATTAACTCTTATCCTTGAATGGCTTTTGAGCCTTGATAAGCGGAGACATCCCTAACCCCTTGTAAGAAACGGATACTCTTTAGATCAGTTAAGTGTCGGTCACGTGGTATATATGTGGTTCACTGCGTTTACTAAATAATCTTTATTCAAACACAAAGTGTATACCCACGAATTAAGAGCGCTGAGGTCAAAATGCTAAAGTATTTCAATGAAGTAATCTTAGCCAATGAGAAAAAAACTAACAAAACACAAAAAAAAAAAAAAATAAATAAACGAAAGATGTAAAGAAGTCGGGAAGGCGATGAAATCTAGTCGAAAATCTCAGAATTTGAGTTGGCCATCGAAATAGCTTTAATTTCCGTTTCTAATGAACAAAAAGAAAACAACTTTAAATGAATTCTGTCAGCAAGGAGACAAGCAAAATAAATTTAGTGTTTCGAATCCCATTTGCTTTATGTTCCTTTTCTGTTTCAAACCATTGGTTGTGCAAGTAATTTTCAGTGTTATTGCAATTGATTGCATTCAGAACTCATTGCCTAAATAAAGGCAGAGTCTCATTTTAATTACTTTCAACGTTAATATAACCTAACGTCTTAATGTATTCTATTCTATAAGGTGGCCCACTTAAAAGTAGTCTAAATACTAGTTGAATGTAATAATATGAGGCAACAGAAGTAGGTCTATCACTGCGTACTTGTTCGAGACTATTTGCACATTGTGCTTTTATTGCTTAGAATAAAACTGTAGCAACTATTTGGATATTATACTTAATCTTTTTCCGTTCTCCCTCAATGGCAGAAACGTCCGATGCTTATATAGTATTTGACATAAGTGAAAACAGCATTTTAAGTCAAAACTGATGTACTACTTATGCGTCATGCCAAAAGAAGTATCCTCACGAAAAATAAAAAAATAAAAAATCCAAATAGAAGTTTAATCAAAAATGAAGAACTGGTATTTCTTCAATTAATTTATTGCGGACCATTATCCTTATCTTTCTGAGTTGTTGTTTCACGACGTTTCAGCCAATTATTCCTTTGGCCTTTTTCAGGTGGTAACTGCAACGAGATAGGAACTCGGAATCTCCTAACTGCATTCTCAGCAACTACTGCCATCCATAGCTGTTGTCGTCACGCCACGTAAGCCGGCCAGAGGCTGACTTGGCCAAAAACGTGGTGAGACGACAGCTACTATGGATGGCAGTAGTTGCTGAGAATGCAGTTAGGAGATTCGGAGTTCCTATCCCGTCGCGGTCACCACCTTATGAAGGCCAGAAGAATAGTTTGCCGAAACATCATGAAACAACAACTTAGAAAGATGAGGATAATAGTCCGCAATAAATAAATTATTAAATAATACTCATCTCAATAATGAATTCCAATCAAAATAATATATATGGTATTTCTTCATTTACCAACCTGCGGTTTCAATGGAGTTTCTCGGGTGTGCTCGATCGTTGACATGAATTACCGAAAGCGGCCAACTGCAAAACATTATAAATGTATGAGAAAATTATAATGATAAACAGGAAAAATATGCGAATACAATGAATGAAATTACAAACATGTCTTTAACCCAACCATAACCATAACCCTAAAACCTACCCTAAAAGTGAACCCCAACCCTAAACCCAAACGTACGCGATTAAAGTTATTTTTTTATTTCTCTCAATTTATAACAAAGTAGCCATCATAGATTTGCATTAGCTAAAAAAAAAAAAAAAAAAAAAAAAAAAAACAGCGTACTCGTTAAACATTTCCTGTTATTTCCGTCAGCTGCCGAGCGAGCCCGAGTCAACTTTGTGGAAATCGCGGGTCGGTAAATGCAGCAGCACCGAAAAAGTTTTTGTCTTTTTACTGATCGGCTATTCATTATTACTTAGTTAAATAAAATACTGACTTATCTCCCCCTGATATATAGAATTTCTGATCTTATCAATGGCGGATGGACCACTACTATATAATCACTTAGGATCATTCTACAACGAAGTATTTGTCATTTTTATCCCCAATCAAAACTTCCCCATTTAATAAGAGCTGAATTTCCCTATATTAAAAACTGACTGTAAATTTTTCTTCACTGAGAAAGGCAAATAAATACAAACAAACAAACAAACAGACAAACAAAAATCGTCACCATTACTACCACCATCATAATACCTAGTGCGACCTAACTAGTCAGGGTAAGAAGAGATTGCACCAGAGGAAGGATTACAGAGAGCTGAATTAGAGCTATGCTTGAAAATTGTCCCCAGAAGGGGCCAACGAAAGAGGAATTAGTGACCTTTTGATTTTAATGGCTGACCCGGAAAACACCAGATCACCCTGCTAGATGGAAGGGGAGATAGCGTGGTCGCTGATTTAAAATGCATTTCCATTATAAAGAGGAAAACAAAGTCGAAAATACGAAACAATATTTCTATGAAACATGATTATTTGGAGATATTAGCGGATGTTTGATCTCGAGCTGACCCAGAGGTCAAAGATGTGTTCCCGAGTGTGTGAGACGATATCGACATTGTTACTGGAAAATTACCTGATCTGGATGTGGGGAAAAGGTAGCTGATTATTCAATCAGTACAAATCAAGGTGTGATACAGTGGACGTTGATTGGTTAGCTCGGACGCCCTTGCATGTTCCTACCCACCCCAACCATCAATATTTAAGCCCGTGCAAAGAGGGAAAAATTAGAATCAACGGAGAGATTTTTTAAAGATTTTGTAGAGAGTCTGCAGTGAGATCACGCAGAGAGACTGCCCATCGATTCCCCAACCCGCCGTTCGATAAGTAACCATCCATTGACCGATTGAAAAGCAAGAGTCGGTTATTGAGGAAAACTGACTAAGACCCTGTTCGTCGACTAGGTAACCACTAGAAAGAGAAAACTGGCAAACGAGAAGTTAATCCTTTTTAATTTGATTCTTATGTGAAAAACTGTACATAGTTAATTTTTTTTATTATTTTTCTCTTTTATGAATAATTTTATACAAAAATTAAAACCAGCCTCAGTGATTGTTATTGTTAATACTTACAAATGAACTGAAAAGAACAACCAGGTTGAATGATTTTCCTTTTCAGCAGAGCAAAGAAGAGCAGAGATCATCCATGACTGTACCCAACATCATATAAACCCTATATTCGTCGCAGAACCTTGGTGGGGGTTCTTACCACCTTGAACTACACATCGTTTGCCTTAATCAGCTGTGGGTGGAAAACGTTATATTGAGATCCGTGACAGGGATTCGACCCAAAGAGAAACTTGACTGCCATATTTGTAACTAGCAGCATGGACACCTAGGACTACACCTAGTGTAACGTAGAACAGCTCATTATATTATAGCTGGATCATGAAGCAATGTAATCAGTATATGCCACAAAATAACAATTTAGGTTTATAAACACCTTTTCTTAACGGGTAAAGAACACACAAATTGATCATTATTAAGTAGTGATGGGACGATTCTAATATTTTTTCCGATTCCGATACAATTCCAGATTCTGGTCTAAATTCCCAATTACTATACAATTACCGATTGCGATTCCGATTCTTCATAAATCTCTAAATATTTAACTATAAGATTGTTATTTTCTCAGATTTTCATAAAAAACACATGTTAAATATGCAGATATTTTCCTAAGCCTCAAAATACACTTGTGGAGGATGAGCTATCGATTTTAGTTTTACTTGTATTTTAAAAACAATAAATATTTACTATTTTCTTATTATTACCAGCAATGGAAAATTTTGGTTTAAACAAAATCAAATAAAAGAAGACAATTAAAAGAATCGTTTTGGCATCGGAAAATAGGCATGAATTTTTCCAATTCCGATACCGATTCCGATACTCCCAAATGTTCCGATTTTTATGATTCCCGATTCCGATTTCGATTAATCGCCCCAACACTAATATAAAGTAACCCCTTTTAAGGAGTTAGATTCTTGTATATTAACAAATGATTTCGTGCTTGTCCTTATAAGCAACTTAGCAAACGGACTATTGTTTCCAGTTACATGCTTTCCACACCAGATTCGAAGTTTAGGAAAACTAGCTTCTCCATTGACGCAAGCCGGTTGGTAAAAAATAGAGAAGTGACAGACCCGTCCGTAATCTAGAATAGTATCTCAGAAAGTCGTCAATAACATACCAAAAGTAATGCCTCCTACTTTTATTTCATTTGAATGGATTAGTGGGGATTGCAAATTGCATTTTTAGGGTGATTGAACTTATGAATTCGATGACCTGAAAGTTTCATCTACCTCTTGCAGATATTGATTGCTTTTGATTGGTTGTTTTTGTTTTACGGCATATCAACCCTTTTCAGGTTATTTAACGCCAAATCCCGTGATTTTGAAGAAAAATATTTTTAATAGCGTATATTTGTTTCTTTTTTTAAGTCGGTTTCTATTTAACCCATCGTTGGGACCCTAACAGGTACTACCACTCCGGGTCAGAGTGAACCTGGGAGCAATGGCAATTAAAGGGTGGCTCCACATTCCCCAAAGCCTGCAAGCTGGGGCCTCACCACTGGATATAGTTTAAGGTCATATCCAGGACCTGCAGGATTATTAGAAAGCAACCCCTGTCACTGGCGTGCGTCAGAAGCAGAGATCGGTATGGGATTCCTCCATACAGAAAAAAAATTAAACCCATAATCATTCACATCTGCCTGCTGAACGTTTACGAAGCCGATGCAGTTGATGTCAGCACAGTTAGGAGATGGGTACGTCGATTTCAGAGTGACAACAGAGATGTGAGTGACAAAGCGCACTCCGAACTTTGTACAGACATCGTTAATCGCCAACGAAAGTGCACTTGCGTGGTGGTGACTATGAGAAAAATAAATTATAAAGCACAAAAAGTCGCTTGTTTTAATGGCACTAAACCAGTCTTTGTAGCTGTTCAACGTTTTATTTTTAAAATTAAAAAAAAGGAGGTTTTACTTCTGGAACGACCCTCGTATTTTTCAAGAAAAAGTGATAATACTTGAGAGGATATATCACATCGGATCGAATCGGGCTATACGTTTGCTCTATTACATTACTCTTGTTAAAAACATAAACTGATATATTTAAACTAAATTAATAAAGCTGGAAATATTGAAACATTTGGACTGGTATATTATCCTATTTGAGGCTTATTGTTAAGATGCAGAAACGTTGGTGTAATTTAATTGCCCCTCTCTCCACTTTTTCTTTTCCTTTACATATCTCTTAGAGATGTGATGTTACTAGTCTCAGTCTTTTTTTATGAATACTATTATTGCACGTGTTCTTCATAATTATCTGATCTATTCCTTCTTCTCCTCTTGTTCTAGCTTGTTTGACTTGTTGGTTTAGTGATCTCTTTCATTTCCTTGTTTCAATACCTCATTGTAATACAACTTCGTATACGAGTAACTACTTTAAAACTTTCTAACAACTGCAAGCTTATGGAACACTACGCCTCCTCACTCTTTTCCTCCTACCTACAGCCTTATTTTTTTTTTCAAAACTAATCCTAACGGCATCTTCTGTCTTTATCATAATAACCATTCGTTCCTGTCAGTTTCTTACATTAAGTGGCTACACACCTTGTTTGAAGCAATTTTCATAAAAAACTACTGTTTATTATTTGCAACATATACTCCGCTTATCCCAGCGTTGCTTTTCACTTGAGACAGGCATGGCATTGAAAATTGCACAACTGCACAAGGAGGATATATAAATTTATGTTGCAGACTACTGAAATCGAATATGTAGGCTTCCAACCTTGTCAGATCTATTGTTTACGATTAAGTAACGTATTATTGGCACTGAGAAAGGTATGAACCGACGCCCTCTTTTCTGTAACGTTGAGAACCAACATATTATCGACTCAGTCGCAAAGGAGACAAAGAATAAGAAAAGGCTTCAACTCCTGTTTCAGGTTTTAAGGAAACGCCTTTATTTCTTATTTTCTTGCCACGCATGACTTCTCCTTACGACTGTGATGTCACCTACGTCTCTAACGTGATCGTCTTCTCTAACGTTATCATCAGTCTGTGCGAAAGAAAACATAAACAAAGGGTAAACAAATAATACCGAACTATATCGAAGCAGCACTCTTCCCTATCCGCGTGAACCGGCTTCATCCGAAGGTGAAAGTTTTATGAGTGCAAATCGTAAGAAAACTACACAAGGTTCAAAAGAGAGTCGCCAATCTGATAGTCCCTGAACTGGCATCTAAGCTTCAGCCTCTGTCCCATCGACGAAACGTTGCATCCCTTTGCCTGTTCTGCAAGTATTTTAATGGTGAATGCTCTGACGAACTGCAGACATTTATGCCCCCACGACGTAAACACCCTCGACAAACCCGAAAGGCAGCTAAATCCCACCCCCACACAGTAGAGATCCCTAGATGTAAAAGATGTTTCTACTCCAGTAGTTTCTTCCCCAGAACCGCTAGACTCTGGAATTCCATTCCAGGTTCCTGCTTCCCTAACTGTACTGACTTGCAGAAGTTCAAGTGTAACGTGAGCCGACATCTTGCTGCCCAAATCCCAACATAGTGCCCCAGTAGTTGCTGCCCCTGATAGTAGCCCCCTACACCAAAGTGGCAATGTGCCTTGTTTGGGGTGAAAATGTAAAAAAAAACAACAAATAACAAACTAAACTGTGCTTGATTAAAGTCGAAAAAAGAAGCAAATATTTAACCCTTTGTCATTGTATACTAGCTGATCGATGCGTTCTCATAAGGTAGCATGTTCCTAACTTTTATCTTTACGTTCAGTTTTTATGGAATCTTAAAAAAGAAGAGCGTAAACCCGTTTACTTAAATAGAATGTTAGTTCCAAGAACGTACGTCTCAGAACAGAACAGTAGTTAGTGTCATCTGTATATGGAGGGCTTGCTAGCTTGCATACTTGTGCGTATATACAGCGGATGACCTCTTAAAACGATGACGCCATCCGTTAAAAGAGAGGACGATACTTCTAGAGCCATGTACATTGGATGATGTCAGAATAGAGTACTATAATAAGTAAAAACGGCACTCGAAGAAGATGCTTTATGACATCACAATGTCTTGAAAGAGAGAGAGAGAGAGAGAGAGAGAGAGAGAGAGAGAGAGAAAGAGAGAGACTATTTATGTAATTTTATGATATGATAAGGATGTATTATATCGATTCTCACAGAGAGATAGAGAGAGAGAGAGGGGGAGAGAATGAAATAGAGAAAGAAGGGATGAGGAAATGAGACACAGAGAGAAGAAAGAAAGAAGGGAGAACGAATAAAAAACGAAAGACAATTATATATATATATATACTTTTTTTTTACATAGGCATCACCACATTATCAAGGCCTAGAGGCCACTCAAGGATAAGGGTTAAAGAGTGTACAGTGGAAATTGGACAATATAGTAATCATTAGTAATGAAAATTTGGTAAATTTGATAACTTATATGGAACGTATATATATATACGAGCAAACAGTTAATAAAACATGTTAAAAACACTTTGAAATGAGTTAAAAACATATTTAATCTGAAAAGGAAACACTAGATAAGTGGATAGTCCTTAATCCGCGGAGTTTCGAAGAAATACTTTCCTTCTCATCAGAAGGTAGGAATTAGCAAAATGCGGGATAGGATTTTGCATTCAAAAGTATTTGATGAAACAACAAGTAAGTCAAAAATCTTACTTGAAAACAAAAGAGTGAAGCAGAGGGAATGTGGTGAAGAAAAAAGTGATTACACATGAATGGATAGTCTGGTGGAAGATAAATAATCAAGTGACGGTAAAATCAAAATGTATAACTTCAATGTATTATAAGCTCTATTTCCTATTTGGTTTTATCGAGCTTTTACATCTGGCTGAGATAACTTTATAAATATTAATTCTTTAACATTTATAATATACTTTAATTTTATCATTTTGGATCATTTCGATAAATTTAATTGTAATTTTCATTTTATATATATATATATATATATATATATATATATATATATATGTATGTATATATATTATATATATATATATATAGATGATTGTTAAGATTGATGCAATTGACTATTTTAAAAAATGATTACATATAATGATAGAACATGTATCGAGGATCAGGAATGAATGTGTTTGATCTGGCAGAACGGCGGTTCATAAAAATTGTGGGGTCTGCGTTCGCGCCTGGCCCCCAAGGTATGGAAATAAAAAAATGAAAAAAAAAAAAAAACGTTTACAAGGGTTTTTGATATAGATGTACATAAGAATACTTTGATAAGTATGGTTCAACTTAAATAGGGATGGTATAATAAAACTGTGGGGTCTCCGTTCGCGCCTGTACTCCATGGAAATATGGCACACACTTTAACAAAGACTTTTCATATCTATTTGCGTAAGTATATTTTGATAATTATGCTTCAGTTTGAAGAAACATGGTATAATGGAGTCTGCGTTCGCGCCTGACCTCCATAGAATGTAAATATGTCACAAAGTTTAACAAGGTTTTTTAAGGGGCGAGGGTCCACAATAACTCCTTAACTTTAATCTTAATTCACGTTAGCTTTTTTTTTAGTTGAATCATATTGTGTCGAATAAATTCACCTCATAAATTCACGTTCTTATTAACGTGAAAGCCAAAAAAAAGAAAAAAAAGCCAGAACTTTAGACAATTCTCGACACAAATTTTGCATTACTCTGTTTTTTTCTTCTCCACTTGCACGTGGCACTCTTTCGAAAATAGATTGATAGATAAATAATAAACAATAAGGACGTTACTTGTTATGGTTTCAAAAGAAAGAAAACATCCTGCTCACGTGATTACGTGTCTGTTTAAAAACATTTACATAACCTATTTATTTTCATTTATATATCTGTGTAAGCTTTTTTGTCAGTGTACTAGAAGGAATTCAGTTGATTACAACACTTTCAGCGTGTTCTTTATATTACAATATTACAGCCCTGAATCCTACGGCGCAATACTACACCGTTCAATACTGTAAAACTGAAAGGAAGCTATTCTGCTGGAAAAGGGCGCCATTTTCTTCTTATTCATATTCATATCGATTCTTTGCTTTAAAAAAACTAAAGTAATTACGTGTTTACTTTTTTAATATCTCATTTTGCTGTTTCGGTTATTTTACTAAAGTAAGTAAAGCTTCATTATTTTTCAAAACTGTTTTTGTTTCTTTGTTTTTCGATATTTCGTCGATATTATTTAGTAAGAGTGTTTAGCAGAAAAGCCAACAAACGACTACCCGAAAAAATAAATATACAAAAAATAAATGTTACCATAGTCAATAAAAGTTCAGTTCATTTTCTTTTGTTTTGAAATAGTTTTTAATGCTCTTAACTTGAAATAATTTCAGCGAATCGAAATTAAAACGAAATTTGAGGCGATAACTACTTAAATGAATTTTTATATAAACTACACATGCCATAACGAATATTCATCAAGCACAAAATAACAGAAAACATTAAAATATGTCTATAAATATTCCTTACGTTGACGAAACTATCTTAAATTGTTAATACAGAATGCTCAGGTGCCCCTCCTTCAAATTCAATTTCAAAGTCGCTGCCATTTTGACTTTTTTTTAAACAGGTTCGTGAATTAAAAGAAAAAATTTACAAACTACTTAAAAATACAAACCAATGAACATTTCTACCATAAAAGTAACTTTTATTGACTATGGTAACATTTATTTCTTGTATATTTATATTATTATATATATAATATTTTCTCTTTGTAAGTAAACATCATTTTGTTGGTCACTCTTGGCTACGAATGGAAACAAAGTTGACATAAAAAATATATTTTCGCGAAAATTATCTTTACTTTCATCATATTTTGCTTAGGGTAAAATTTTTGAGTGTCAAAACCTATCTCTTTACAACCCCCTCCTTTTCATAACCTATTATACTTTCATTAATCACAGTCCATTTTCTGTAGGCTGTTTTTGAACCCAGTCAACGATGGGTACTTCTGTTAGTATATATATATATATATATATATATATATATATATATATATATATATATATATATATATATATATAGTAATATTTTCGCACACGTATCTCTAACAAATCTTGTCTCAAAATGATTATTTTGATTGGAATTAAAAGTAACAAAAAATATGTTCCAAAAGTAAGCAATTAATCTAACACGAGCTTAAATGATGCTCAAATTACACCAAACAATCACTGCAGAAGGATGAATCCAACAGAAATGACCTCAAATTGATATATAATAATAAATGTTAATAAAATAATAAAAAATAGAGTTGTACTCAGAGCTGGCATACGGGATACGTGCAAGGAAGAGGGAGAGTAGCAAGGCTACCACACACACATACACACACACGATATGGTAAAAAAGGACAAGATTATACACAATCAAAAACGTTGAATGAACTTACTAAATGCTAAATATTGAAGATTTCATGTAATAGAAAGGATGAATAAAAAATGAATACAATTGTAACCAACTCACCATGGAGATTAGGGTGAGCGGCTAACGAAGATTATCTAGGAAGAGGAGGCGGAAAGAGAGAGAGAGAGAGAGAGAGAGAGAGAGAGCGAGAGCTGACGGCTTAACCTAGCTCACAATACACATGCATAAACACTTTTTTGTTTAGTGTTTTATATTTTTTAATTCTTCTTTTGTATTTTTTTGCTTTTCGATTTTAAATTTTTGGCGTCGCGCTAATTTTTGAAATCCTTTTTCAAAAGCTCGTCGTATCTTGAGGCAAAAATATGCATACAGTGTATCATCGTATTTAAAAATATCGTATTGTTTTATTTTGTCTGCTAGAACACTTACAGGAGTTGTATTAAACACTTTTCCCTGTTTATTCAGACGAAATAACGCAACGCATCGTGTTATTTCAAACAAAAGTGATGTTTAGGCACAAAATTTGATTTGCATCGTTTCCAGCTCCTAGAAATACTTATCCATCGAACAGATACGTTAGTTTGTATCGGAACAAAATCCAAAATTGGGAAATTATTCTCACATAATACATTTGCAGAAGGCTTTAAAAGGAACGCAATGCTATTATCCACTAAGGTGGCATCTGTATTCGTATTTCGTTTTTACTCTTGTTGAATTTGTCTATTTGTAAGTAAAAACGAGCAAGCTTTTTTATTATATAAATGATATAAAAAAATGATTTGGTTTGGGAACAGCGAGTAGGAGAGCCACTAGAGTGATTTTTGCGAGTGAGAACTTTAGCTATGGATACCTCTTAGTCGAGTAAAAAGGTACAGTGACAAGAATGACTACATACCCCATTTTTTGTGTTGGTCTTGTACCTAATTGTTTATTTTTTAACATTTGCAATTTTTACATTTGCAAAGAATTTAAGATAAAACGCCTCTGTATTAATATATTATTTTTTTGGAAAACATATCTGGACCTTATTGTTACGTTTAACGTGTTACGTTTATCAAATCGTAATTCTTCAGGATTGAACTTCTTTTCCTCACTCAAAAAGGACTTTGTATTTTCCTTTTATTCGGCAACTTCACTCAGGGATGATATATTTGCCTGCAAAGAACTTAATTGAACTTTTCAGCTTTCTGCGATAAGCGAAATAGCTAAACTACAAAACCTACAACTCGCCTCAGAAAGAACTACAGGAGGCTCCCACCAAATCTGAAGACTCGCTTAAACACGCAAATGTTTGTGCAAATACGGGACTTGAAACGGTACAACTTTCAAGGTGAGTGTTCTGGTTTGCGAATTTTGAGCCTTTAAAATTTTTTTAGCTGTGTGGGGATTAATATTCACAGTATCTTAACGCATTCGTATCTCAGGATATTACTCTATTTTATTACTAGCAAATAGATGGCGTATTAAAAATGACCATTATCTGTCTGTCCGTGTGAGGAATGGTCTTTATAAAACTATTCTGTCAATTTTTGGTCTGCAGCCTTGAAACTCAGTATATAAGAGATTTGGACCAGTGGCACAAATGCAATTTGTTTTTTCCCCGCTAGAAATTGTTGCCAAGGGGTCAAAACGGTACTTCAAGTATATGAAAAATAAACGTGTTATTTTTACTCATGCGCAAATATACATTTTATATATTTAACAGCATTATTTAAAAAGTTTTTGTGATCGTATGTACTTAGATCAGACAGTTTTAGTTTCGATTCTAGTTGGTGCCACTCAAGTCAATTGTTTTTTTTTTTTACCTTTGAAATCATAATATATAATAATAATATTTGTATACCCTATAATAATCAAGAGAATTGACTCTATAATAATAAATACAAAATCTGCATGAACTAAAATATATTTCCGTGTACCTTTGGTTTTGGATACACATGTGATTTGTTTCCTCGGGTATTTTTTAAAGACAACATGAGTTGCTGAAGAAAATGATCCTAAGTTTTTGTTCATTTCTGAGATGAAAATTGGTGATTCGTCTATTTTGGATTCTTCGAACTACAGTTATCATTTTAAGTATCTATTTCACGATGTTTTGGTCGGTGTAAAGTTTGATCTTCTTCAGGTGTATTTTGTCTAAGTCGTTAATTTTTCTGTCAAATTCGGGACAGAAACAATACGCAGTGAATAAAACACTCGGTAAAATTCAGTTGTAAAGTTTTACTGTTCTAGGGGTTGAAACTTCGATCCCCAGCGCGGGAGAAAAAAAAAAAAAGAATAGCAAATTAGTTAACATTTTTCCTAGTTATAGATGACGGAACGAAAGTATGCTATCAATGTGTATTTAATGAAGGGTTACTTCGAAATTCTGTGCAGATTCCTGAGTTTGACAAAATAGAGTTAAAGATGTTCGGAGGTTCTATCAACAGAAACATTGTAAAAAAAACAAAAACAAAACAACAACTTTCTTGATGAAGACAGTAGAAAAAGAATACAAAGTCCCTTTTTTGAAAGATGATGGATGGCGTTAATTACAAAATAAAATGCATATTTTACACATTACAACTATTCGCGAATTTGTCGGTGAGTGGGATAAGGTTAAGATGCCATCACTTTGTGTATTTTGGCTTTTCTTTTTCTTGAAATGTCAAATGGACCCCTCGAAAATAAAGCAAGGCTGTAAAAATTGTGTCAATCAGTTTTGCTGAAAGCTTGAAGGAAACGGAAATTGGTTTCATGCGAAGGATATTACATCGATCTTATCATTGAAGAGTGAGGTCTCTCTGTCGAAATAGCTTTCCGGATGGTCAAAGAATATTTGCTAGTGATTTAGCAGCTTTTCCGTATGACGTCCAGCACATAAAAACTGACCAGTTTTCAAAATGAGAAAAAGTGGAGATAGGGGAGAGAATAACTGTATGTTCTAGATGAAGATGGGGACGGCTAGAGAGTAGAGAATGAGAAAGAGAGAAAAAGAAGACACAGGGACGGTCATGGGGATATGTTAAGAAAATTAAGAGGAATGATTGATAAGAAGGTGAACATGATGTGGGATGCAGAAAGTTGAAGGGAAATGGGAGAGTAGCTAAGAAGGTTGAAGGTTGAAGAAAGGGAGGTAAGCGTGGTTGAGAAGCTTTTCTATGTAACGGTCAGCAACTAACAATAAAAATATCAGTTTTCGACAATAATCGTAAAAGAGAGACAAAACGAGGTAGGATAAATATATAGGTAGAAGGGTTGGTTGGTTTTGTTTTACGGCATATCAAACCTTTCATGTCATTTAATGCCGAATCCAGTGATTTTGAAGAACATTTTTTTTAATAGAATATATATATATTCTTCTCAAGTTATTTTCTATTTAACCAATAGTTGGGACCCTAACAGGTACTACCACTCCGGGTCAGGGTGGACCTGGGAGCTATGGCAATTAAAGGGTGGCTCCGCACCCACCAAAGCCTGCAAACTGGGGCCTCACCATCGGATACAGTTTAAGGTCATATCCAGGACCATAGGTAGAACGGAGGGGTAAAGGGAAATATACACGTAAGAGAAGAGAGCGGGAGAAAGATAAGGTGACGTGGGCGGAGACGTGGTCAGGAGATTTAATAGGAAAGCAGAATATTGACTTAAGATGCAGAAAGCTAAGGGAAGGGGAAAGAGTAGATGAGAAGAAGGGAAGGGAAGGCTGTTGACCAAATAATGTCGCTCGTAAAATGATTTAACGTGAAAGCGTTGAAAGACTTCAATTACAAACATTATCCAATAAAAACGAAAGTTAAAATAAAAAAAGATCTAATTGGAATTTGTCAAGGTTAACGCCAATCTGGCACAAGGATCACAAAAATGATCAGCTATAATTAAAATTGAATAATATAGAGTTAATAGTGAAACAAATATTACATTATCACCAATTGTATTTCACCTAAATGTATGCTAAGTCTGCCACGAGATGGTTAAAAATGAAAATTAATAATGATAAAAAATGACCGATTTTCTTTCCTCCCTCTCGACACAGATTGATAGCCTTTAAATAAGGTGCTTGTTTATAGTGCAAAAGTGTTGCATAATTAGAGACTGCATTTCTACGAAATCTGAAATTACTAAATCCAATTTGAAAAGATTGATAAGCGGGAGAAAAAACATTAGTGTTGTATAACAGTTTTCCTTTTCCTGCACTAGTTGCCCTTTCAAAACTACAGATTCTGCCTTACTTTTTAACGTTATTAATAAATATATCGACCGTGGTTATAAACGATTCTAAACTCCTATCTTTCCATCATCAACACTCTGTCCCCCTCCACTCTCTCTCTGGTATCAAGTGAAATAAATGCCTCTCGTTCTCACAAGCTTCTTGGTCTGACCTTTACTGCTAATCTGAAATGGAATTCATCCATTAAATCCGTTGCCAAAGTCGCTGAAAAAATGGTGGGGTCATTCTACCGCTCCAGTAGATATCTCACTGCTGATGCATTTCTCTACCTAGCCAAGTACATACAAGGATGGAGTACACATCTCATCAGGAGTTAATACAGGCAATTATCCTGCCTTGAAAGAGTTCAAAATAGACTTCGTAGCTTAGCAGGGGATTCTTTTTTTTCTCTTCTCTGCAACCTTTTTCCCACAGAATAAACGTTACGCGCCTGTCTCTACTCTATCGTTATTTTCATGGCAAGTACTCGTCTGAGTTCCAATCTATGATCCAAACTTTCACGAAAAACACTCGTCTAGCTGAAACAATAATCATTAATTTCCCCACCCTTTATCTGTAGCTAAACCTAAACGTGGATTTCACGAAACAGTTTTTTCTCTTAGAACTGCACGTCTCTAAAACCCTCTTCCGTTTCACTACTTTTCAGCAGACTACCATATGATCGTCTTTAAGTTCAATGCAAACAAGTTCTTGATGAGCCGTCTTATTAAGTAATCCAATTTACCAAATTTCCATTACTAACGATTACTATGATAAGATGTAGTGGAGAGGGCGGTTTCTTTTTCTGGATTGATACAACTATCCTTGATTCTCACTTTATATTATAAAGTGCTTGGCAGGATTTCTTTGGGATGAGTCTATGAGAGCTCCGATCTCCTGGCTCATTAGTAAACACTAACGAATAGGAATGCCGTTCCAATTGACACTGATTCGAGAGTTCACTAATGAGGCGTTAGACCAGAGTTTAATCCTTGAGCCGTTACGCCAATTACTCAAAAAATAGAACTCGATACTTCCTTTTTAAACACCTAGGATTATAAGATGTTGGACAATATCCAACTATCCCGCAACTATACCGATATGAAGGTGGCGCCTTCATATTGGTATAGTAGCTGGTGAAATGAGAGCCTTCTTGTTGCCATCGACTATAGTTCATTCATTTATTTATAATTTCACATGTAGCTAATGTAAAAGATAGGCGTTTATACCGTTTGTTTGAATTAGCGAGTTGCGTTACCAAGGCTTGAGTGTATCATCTGTCTGTGCTTATTTGTTTCTCGTGAGGGTAAGATAAGACACAAGGTCACTTTTTAGTGTGGAGCAAATATAGCTCGCCAAATAAAGCACTCTGGATTGGGACTGGAATAAGATGTTCTCGATCGAGAAAGACCAGTAATTCACTGAGTGAGGGCAGTAGATATGACTATAGAATTACAGTATTAGAACTGATACTTTAAATTGAAGTATTTATTTTCTATGGGGTAAAAGATATATATCAGGTTGATACGAAAGTTCCTATAGTTTTTAATTTTCAAATTCAGATTAACATATCTCAGCGCAAACAAAAATTTATTGATCTGATCTAGCAGAATCAGAATCAACACACTTTTACCAAAACAAAACAAGTATTTTCATTCCAGTTACGTAAAAATCTTGCGTTCTGGTGGCGATAAAGTTGCTGATGGCGTTTTTGATATCGTTTAAGCTTTTGAAGTATTTCTCATGCAGAAAGTTGTTGAGATGTTTAAAGGAGTTGTTGCCAGTAGCTGAAAGGTTTAGAGAGTATGGCAGATGAGTAGCCCAGTTTGTTAAAGGTTCGTTTAGCAACGTGTAGTCTGGAATTGTCGTGCAGAAGAATTGGGCCTTACCAATGCTGGGTGTTGTTGTAGAAGTTTCTAATGCATTTCACCCATTTTTTGACAGTATTTAATGTAATGGCTTCGCTTGCTTTATAAAAGACTAATGGATGAGAACAGTCGCAAACCACCAAACAATCAGCATGACCTTTTTTTGGTGCAACTCTGGCTTTGGGAAGTGCCGTGAAGCTTTGTTAGCATCTAACCACTGATCTGAGCGTCGCCGGTTGTCGTAAAGAACCCACTTTCCACTGCAGGTCACAATCTCGTTGAATAACGGATCGTTCCTGTTGCCCAAAAGAAGGAAAAATGACTCTTCATAACGGAGCTCCTTTTGTTTGGCGTTCAATTCATGAGGCACTCATTTATCAAGTTTTTTTTGTTATTCCTATGTCTCTGAAGTGGTTGGAAATCGTCGTATACGTTACATTTAATTCAGAAGCTACTTCTCGAACAGTTGTGGATTGGCTTAGACTAGGGCTCTTAATTGATCGTTGTCAACATCCGATGGGCGACCACAACGCCCATCATCTTCAAGACTCTCGTCGCCGCCATGAAATTTCTTTAACCACCATACGCAAAAATCTGAGCCGTGTACAAAATGATGTCACGATAAGGAAAATGAAAAAGACTATATAAATGAGAGAGCACTTTAGAGAAGACGATCACATTAGAGACGTGACTGACGTAACAGTTATCACGAGAAGTCATAGGTAACGGGGGAAATGGGGAATGAATATCTTTTCTAAAAACTTGGAAACGGGGTTGAAAATTATTTCCGCCTTTCTTATTCTGTGTCCTCTTTGCGACTGAGTCAACAATGTGCGGGTCACCATGTTAAGGACCACGTTACACCAGTTCTAGTAATAATTGTTGTTGTCCCGTAAGGGTCTTGAGGAAAGGCACAACTCGGTAATTAGAAGAAACAAAATATATAGAACAGAACAGTAAATACAGTAAATAAATAGTGTGGTTATACGTCAGTCCGTCTGTCAAGTGCGCATGACTTGTGCATAACTTGTGTGTTAACAGGGAAAAGCATATTCTCACAGTCGTTATAATAAGTGGAAGCGTCGATTGTTATCCGTAGGGTGGACACATCACAGAACCCTACCTCCAAACTATTACTCTGCAGGAGCCTAAATATCGTTTATCTCAGGGGTTTATTACGATACGTTATGAAGGCTTCTGTTTAGGGCTATGGAATATATACACCATACCTTCAATCTATTACAGTTAGATTCAAGGTCTGCGTTTCTTGAGTAATATCATTAGTTTTTCAATGACATCCCTATTCTGTTTCGCAACTTCAGTTTATTTGGTATTACTATATAGGCGTTCATACAAAGAAATGTTATAAACTGGTAAAATCGAATCAACTTCGTATTTGCCAACTCTACTTGCTGTTTGGTTAGAGATTGGTTTTTGCCTTTTCATTAAAGCTTCAAGCTCTTAGTGTTTTAAAGTATTTTCCTTTTGAGTTATCTCTGTAACGTTTTTACTTTCTGGTCATTTTTTAAAAATTTTTGCTGTGTTATTTGTCGACGTCATTTGGAATCATATATTTCTCACCACTTATCAGGGCCCGAAAGCCATTCGAGGATAAGAATTAATGATCATAAGGTGGTAGTGTAGCAATCGTTAATGGTGTAAATTGGGTAGAATTTGATTATTTATGTGAACGGCTCAACAACTATTTGTTTACATTGGACTTGAAGGCTACCATGCATCATATGCCTTTTTTCTTTCTACTGTCTTTCTTTATTTACTGCATGCACTTTATCAAAATCGTAAATTGTTAGGTTAGTATATAGAGCTATTCTTTTACAGGAAAATGTACGAATTATTTTTGTTAACAGATGTTAAATAAACAGAAAAAATACTACTCATTGCAGAAAAAAATAATTAAAAATTAACATTTTTTTTAGAAAAGACAACAACAAAAAAAAAATGTCGTTTTAGCGTTTCAACATTTGAACAACGCTCAGCTTTATCCGGTAATTGCTGGTTAAGCCGGAGCCATAATTGACGAAAACTCCTGAAGATCCGGGTCAAATTTTGCAAGAGTAGCATTTTAAAAAAAATTATTACGAAATTGTTTTATTAAAATTATATTTTCTTATGCAGACTTTTAAATAAATGTTTTTACAATTCAGAAAAAAACTCTTATTTGTTACTTACTTGCCGCGTTATTTGACCAAGAAGAAATTGGAGTTATCGCCCCCTAACAAGTGACCTCGAAATGACTTTTAAACGATACCCTCCCATCCTTATGTTAAGAAAGGCTTTCGAAATAATAACGTTATTATTTGTGCGCGGTATCAAAATTACATAAATATCATGTTTTCATTTTTGTTGTTTTGTAATAACACAAGAATTATTTAACCTGAATTAATTCTTCTAAATAAAATAATTGCTTTCTTTGATAATATGTAAGTGTTTTCTTTCTTTATTTTTGTTTCGTAATAACACAAAAAATGTTAAAACTAGAGTATTTTTTAAATAAATATATGGTTTCATTTTTCGTGTCTTGACCTCGTGATTAAGTTTATTATTTAAAAACAAGAGTTAAAAATAATTTTAAAAATATTATGGGGGTGCATAGTCTCTTTTAAAAACAATATCTCCTTCAAGAACGGTTATAAAATGTGTTTTCACTGGATATTTATTCAATAAGCGACCAGTTTTCCTACCTAGCAAAAAGGGGGGAGTTTTCCGAGTGAGAGTTTTCCGGGTACGAGTTTTCCGGGTACGGGTTTTTTGGGTACGAGTTTTCCGGGGACGAGTTTTCCGGGCATATATCTATCTATCTATCTATCTATCTATCTATCTATCTATCTATATATATATATATATATATATATATATATATATATATATATATATATATATATATATATATATATATATATATATATATATATATATATATAACATCTGCCGAATTCAATATTTTAATTTTCGGTTTATCCTTTGAACTACGATTTTTGAGAACTATATTTAAGCATATTAGAAAGATGAAGAACTTGTTTTTATAAAAATGACCATGTTTTTCCTTTTGGTACCTTCGTAACTCTTGCTTCTTTTGTTTGGCCCTTTAGTTCATGCATTCCATGTTCCTGTCAAAAGAAGAAAAAGCAGATGTTTTCTCGGTCGGAATGTACCTATCTAACGGTTATTGTTGACTAGTTTTTGACCTTGAAATACTTTTTACATCAAGTGGATTCATGCCTTGATAGGAGTTATTTTCATAAAACAACGTGAAGAAGGATTTTTGAATCCAAAGCATTCATTCCATGTAAGACTTAAACGCGTACAAGAAAAATCTTACAAAATATATAATAAACCAGTAAATCATGGCTTAAATAAAACTTAAATATTTGTAAAGAAATTCAATTATTTTTTTAGCAAATTCGTCGACCACATTGTTGTAGAATGCAACACTGCTGTCATGTTGTAATTTCATCTTTTGTCAAAGGTCTTTTCTCATGATATTGAAAATAAATTACATTGTCTGCCAGGCTTAAATTTTACAATAGATTTTCTTCATGTGTCACGAAATAGTATTGTCCTCGATCAGGATCGAAATAAGATTTTTAAATGCGCCCACGCGCCTCTATAAGGGCTTCGTCCATCTGAGTGTTTTGGTGTTCAATACGTCTGTTGAACAGCAATTATGTAGGTGAACATTCGGATTCAATGGACATACTTGAAAAATTACTATATACTTGATCCTATTTACTTGCCTCACCACGAGGGCAAAGTTAGCCACAATAGCGGTTTTTAATGTGGGGAAAATCCAGCTCCCCAAAAGGGGGACTTTGGGAAGGAACGATAATAAAAATTGCTTCAGTCTAGAAGGATTTCTCTTCAACTGATTGAGGCCAGAAAAGGTAAAGTGTAGTATCAGAACAGATACTACACTTTGCCCATAGCTAAAAGGCCAAGCGTTCTTGTTTCTAGTGTATTAGCTTTTATTAGTAGCATTAAGTAAAGTGTTTGGTAGTTTAAATGGGTCTCTCTCTCTCTCTCTCTCTCTCTCTCTCTCTCTCTTTATATATATATATATATATATATATATATATATATATATATATATATATATATATATATATCCGTGTGTTCGTCCTTCGAAGTCGAAGATGACTATGACATCAGTGAGTAGAAGCATTGTTTTTGTGCTTCCGGAGATGACTTGTAAAGCCGATCCGGCATGGAAGGCTCTCCCACAAGTTGGACAGTGGTGAGCAGGTGTTGTGCGGACAGAGGTTGTTGCTCTGGCTTTGCGGGTTGCACGCTTCTGTTTTGCTTTGAAGGTTCTTCTCTCTTCAGCTGTTTCAGCTCGTTTGTTGATGAGGTGACGCCAGTGAGGTCTGTCTGATGCAAGCGATTCCCAGGACTCGGTACTTATGTTGAAGTCTTTGAGGGAGTCGTTGATGTTGTGCTTATAGCGTTTTCTTGGTGCTCCGACTGAACGCTTACCGTGGCACAGCTCGCCATACAGGAGTTGTTTTCTTCATTATTTTCCACAGACCATCCCGACTGACTGTGTCAAATGCCTTGGGCAAGTTGATAAAGGTTGAGTAAAGGTCTCGGTGCTGTTCGATGCATTTCTCTTGAAGCTGACGGGCGACAAAGATCGTGTCAGTGGTCTCCCGGCCGGCGCGGAAACCACATTGACTCTCCGGCAGGAGTCCCTGTTCCAGGTGACCAAGTAAGCGGTTGAGTAGGATGCGAGCCAAGATCTTTCCTGCTATGGACAGGAGAGAGATACCTCGGTGGTTATCGCAGAATTCGCGATTTCCTTTTCGCTTATAGATGTGAACGATTGTGGTGTCTTTAAACTCTTGTGGTAGTTGTCCCTTCTTCCACATGATCTGATACAAGCAGGTCAGCTGCTCCCGCAAGGCTGCACCACCAGACTTGTAAACCTCAGCTGGGATGGCATCTTGATCGGAAGCTTTTCCACTGCTTGACTGCTGAATGGCTCTGCTTACCTCTTCGATTGATGGGGGGGGGTTCGAGCTGTTGATTGATGGGGACTTGGGGGAGACGTTCAATTGCTATATCATTGATGGCCCCAGGGCGATTGAGCACTTTGTTGAAATAGTCAGCCTATCTGTTGAGAGTCTCCTTTCCCGTGAGTAGAGTTGAGCCGTCGGCACTGAGCAGAGGAGAGTATCCCAAGACCGTGGTTCGTAAACTACCCTTAGGGCATCGTAAAAATTCTTTGTATCGTGTTTGTCTGCGTAGCTTGTAAATTCATCTGCCTTGCACTGAGCCAGGAATCCTGCATTGAACGCAGCTTGGATTGGACTTTGTTGCGCATGTTAGAGAAGGCAGTTTTCTTCGCCACACAAGCTGAGTCATTTTGATGCGCTCTTAGCAGGCGGTGTATTTCCTGCAACAAGTTGTGGATCTCAGAATCATTCCCATCAAACCAGTCTTGGTGGTATTTGGTGGTAGGACCTAGAACATCAAGAGCAGCAGAGTGAACAACATCTCTGAAGGATGTCCAGCTCTCTTCAATGCTGTTGTGATTGAGATTGAAGTTAGCAAGTTTACTGTGTATGCTGCTCTGGAATTCCTCTGCTGTTTTAGGACATTTCAATTTGGCTGTATTGAGCCTCTTTGCTGTTTTTTTTTTACCCCGGGGCCTTCTCTTTGATAGGATGAAGAAATTGAATTTGGAGACGATGAGGCGGTGGTCGGTCCAACAATCGTCCGCACATGGCTTTGGCCAGTCTCACGTCCTGCCTGTCATTGACTCTGGTAATGTCGATTTGATGCCAGTGTCAAGAGCGTGGATGCATCCATGTGGTTTTATTGCGATTTGAGACATAGTGTTTGTGATGTTGAAATCATGTGATGCACAGGTTCTAAGGAGGCGGAGGAGGAGGAGGAGGAGGACGAGGAGGAGTCCGTTGCTATTGCATTTGCCTACTCCATGCTTTCCAATGATGTTGTGCCAGGCTTAATGACCTGTACCGATACGTGCATTGAAGTCGTCAAGAATTACAAGCTTCTCCGACTGAGGGACTGAGGAAATGAGAAAGTCCAGCTCTTCAAAAAACTCGTCTTTGACCTCATCAGGGTTAGTCGTCATTGGGGCAAAGGCGATGACCAGCGTAACGCTGGTGTTGCATCCAAGAGGTAACTGCATTTTCATTAGTCTGTCGTTGATACCTTCAGGAATGCTTGCTAGTTTTGGTACGTGAGTTGTTTTGATAGCAAACCCCACACCAGCTTCACACTGCTCCTCAGCACTGCGCCCACACTAGAAGAAGGTGTAGACTCCACCAGTTTCGGTCAGTTGGCCTTTGTCTGCAAAACGAGTCTCACTTAGGGCTGCAATGTCAATATTGTACCTATTTACAATGCCTCCCCACAGGGCAGAGTTAGACACCAGGGTCGTTTTTTAACGGGGGAGAAAAAGTACAAAAATAAAAATTGTCTCAGTCGTGCGAACAAGCTCACGAGCTGTTCGTCTTTCAGGTCGATTTGCTTTTGTATTGTCGAGCAGGGTTCGGACTTTCCACGATGCTAGAGTAAGCACCTTTGTTTTCTTTTTTTATTTTGTCTCGACCGCTTAAGAGGGATCCCCGCCAGCCGCGGTATGCTGGCCAGGGTTTGGTGAAGCAGGCTATTTTTAGGGCGCCTTTTCTAGCCCCGTCCTCATTCTACGGAGGCGAGCAGAGCGATCCTAAAGGGGGCTGTTCGATTACTCAAGAGGCTGCCGGACACACCACTGCCTCAGTCCTGTGAGGAACGACATGTCCTGAATCGCATACGTGTAGGTTCACAGCTACAGCTTCCAGTGTATCCACACCTACTGCTTCGCCGTTTCCGTGTCGCCGCAGGACTTGAGGTTAACAAAAAGCCGATGTTATGACTTGCACTTGACTTGGATTAAAGTGAGGGAGACTTGCGCAGGATCAGCCTCACTCTCTCTTCCTGATGCGCCGGTTCCAGTGGCAGGACTGTGTCAAGACGGCTGGGAACGAATCAGGATGCAGGAGTTGTCGGAAAGAGACTGGTCTGTCTTCCTACTGCCTTAGGGTCTCTACTCCGGATTTTCTGTTGAGGTTTACTCCCTTAGCCTTTCTCTTTCCCAAGACAGCCACAAGACAGTGGAACTATTTGACCCATAGCTGGGGTGGGGGTTGGTTCATAAGTCACCAAGGTATATCCCCACGACAGTGGGCCTGTATGTCACATGTCTGAGAGCCAACCTCCTCTGAGTCCTTGTAGTTTAGCCTGAGGCCGCAGGGTGCTCAGTTTCCATGTTTCGGTGCGTGGAACCACTACATAGGGCTTGCAGATGGAGAAGCTGTATACTGGCAGAGAGAGACTTACGCATTTGGCTCCTTTTTCACATAAATGCTAGCCAGCCGTGTTAGCTGAGAGCAAGAGATGATAAGCACATCTATTACTACGACTACAATTACACACTAGACGCATCACACCGCCATTTAAAACATAAATATATACATATTCCTATCTATCCATCTCTCAATCTACCTCTATCTATATATCTATATATCTATATCTATATATATATATATATATGTATGTATGTATATATATATATAAAGAGAGAGAGAGAAAGAGAGAGGGAGAGATAACCACGTATCCTTCAGCCTCGAATAACATTTAAGGTCTGCAAGAGACTTAAAAACGAGTTCACACACACAGTACAAGTGTGTGAATTCAGTGATGCGGTCGATAGTATGGCTGGTGACCATTTAGTTTTTTCCCTTTTTCCACCTAGATGATAGAAACTGTCAGAATTAAAACAGCTAAGACCCTAAAGAAAACTGATTTCCACTCTTTGCGACCCAAGACGTCGTTTTCAAGTAAATAGAATGTAAATAGAAAAAAAAATATCCTTA
Organism: Euprymna scolopes; assembly: GCF_053919585.1. Classification (NCBI taxonomy): domain Eukaryota; kingdom Metazoa; phylum Mollusca; class Cephalopoda; order Sepiida; family Sepiolidae; genus Euprymna; species Euprymna scolopes. The sequence goes on along the minus strand of NC_136490.1, from coordinate 37,221,601 downwards.
AAAGTTTTGTAAATATTGAATATTAAAAAAATGTTTTGTAAATATTTAATATTAAAAAAATGTTTTGTAAATATATATTTTTTCTTTTACATCTTAAAAAGTTTTGTAAATATATTTAAAAAAAAATCTTGCTCGCGAACTTTCGACCATGTCCGCTATTTGACGTGTTTACAAACAACCAATGGCAATGTCAAGGTCAAATAACCGGCGTTACTTGAAATAGTCGCCAGTATTCGTCTTACGGGGTATCGAATATTTACTTGATCCCAAAAAAGATTTCTATTTAAAGATTTTTAAGTGGTCTTAAATTTTAGGTCAGCAGTGTGTGTGTGTGTGTGTGTGTGTGTGTGTGTGTGTGTGTGTGTGTGTGTGTGTGTGAGTTTGTAATTTTTGTATCTATTATTTTACATTTGATGGTATAAAATAGCTTCCCTGGAACCTCGGAGAGATTTTGCTTATTTCATAAACAATACAGCCCAAATATTTATGGATACGTATAAACACACACACACACACACACACACACACACACACACACACACACACATATGTGTGTGTGTGTGTGTGTGTTTGTGTGTGTCTTCGTGCGTGTCTGTGTCTGTTTATAAGAAGGTTCTTTGCAGAAGTGACGTAACGCATGAAAAAAAAAAAAAAAAAAAAAACAGCAAAAAAAAAAAAAAAAAAGACCCAGACAAACGAATGGCGTTCTTATTAATATTAAAAGCAGTTGTGTATCTGTTTATTTTACTAAATCATTCCCATACATAATTCAGTTAATAGGAACAAAATACTAATCAAGAAGGCCGGTCGGCAAAATTCAACATACCAACAATGTAAGACATAACGTAACATACGGCCGCAGTTGAAATTGAACTCACTACACGAGTTTGTAATGTAGTTCAAATCTTGTCAGTTGTCAAGTACTTGATGATTCACCAGGCCTATCAAGGGTATTTCTTTTTTTATCGTGACGCCATCACTAGATGGGTTGCCCACCACAGTTTAAGAGAGGCCCATCTACCCTCGAGAGAAGGATAGATCGCGCAAGTTTCCCAACCTCGTATTTTACCTCGCGGTATGTTCAACGCTTCGACTTCCTAAATGGTCATCTATCTAGTACTGGCCAGACTCGACGTAGCTTTTCAGTGATCTGGCGAGAACCGGTGTGTCAATGTGATTGTGCCGCGAACAAGAAACACCGAATATTACCTGCGACGTCTACAATCGACAGTGTAGATCGAAAGTAGGCTTATTCAACCACAGAATACGGTGTTCAACCACCTATACAGGCGCAACCCTATAGTCTTCTAGATTGACGGATGCCAACACCGTGAGGAAAGCAATCACTCTATAAATATCCTAACACCTTTACTTATAATGATCCCTGCCGATGAATGCGGACTAATCTGAAAGTACTCGGGTAAAAAAAAAAACGACTATGGCATTTACTGAAGCCAGTTCTTACCAGAAACGACAAAACTCATCAGAAAACAAGAAAGTATCAGAACTAAACAATATAGACAGTAATTTCCTACATTATTTTTATTAAACATGCTTAGAGTTTTAGTAGCATCGCGTACGAGATTACTCTTTGTTTAGTGGACGACTTGTAACCAGTTTTAATGAATAACGTAATCATTTTGTTACTTCATCATTTATAATGTAATAAAGAACCGTCCCAAGGTCTTCCATCTGCCTTGAACCGATTATGTAACAAAACGATGACGTCATTCATATACAATCTCGTAAACAATCTTACTAATAAAATAAAATAAAATACGCATCAAGTGCGCTTGAAAGCCAAATCACAACGTAATATTAGGAAAATAAATATTTTACTTGTTTGAAATTTATAACATAAATACATTTCGGGGCTAAACTCCATCCTCAAAATGTTGTTTTCTGTCTTTTTTTTCTTCTTTCTTGCCATAGCTTTTACGTTTGTGACGTCATTCATTTGTGACGTGGTCCAATTTATACGTGTATAAACAAGCAAATAAAAGTGAAACCGTTTAAGAATATACAGGATTTCTAGGGGTCTGAATATCCGTCCAGTCCAAAACCCGTAAACTTTAGGTCACAACTCGTCGATATAAACCGTAATAAACGTCTCTCACTCTGTCTTTCTCTTATTCGATGGTGCACCTTATAATTTTGTCACGTCATATATTCTGCATGGTAATCTACTATATTTGTTTTAATAGATTAGACCATCCTTTCATGTGTAAGCGAGGAAACACGAATTTTAAGGTCCGATCTCTTTTTTATCTATTTTTCGTTTACCATACTTGCTAAAAATCATTGCTAGGCCTGTTTTTTTATGGAAATCGTTCCTGACAAGACATGAAGCCACTTATATGTAATCAACCAAAAAAAAAGATATATGCCAAGGTCAAGAACTAGCCAACAATAAGTGTTATATGGACAGATTTTGGATCAAGAAAACAGCAATTATTAACCCTTTGTCAGAATGCGAGGACTAAAGAAAAAATTAAGTGAATAGAGGGTTCCACTTATAATTCCCTTGAAATCCGTTTAGAGATATTCTCTTACACGCTGTGACTTTTATATCCGTATCCCATGCTTTTTGTTGTACGGACTTTGCCATGAAGATGCTATTTAAACTGATTTAAATTTGACCGAATACCAACAATACTACGGGGTGCCTTAAATAAGTTTCCAAACTTCTTTTGTGCAGCCATAAACATTTGTGTAGACCATTGAAAATTTAGTATGTCATTACTATACATCTTACGAGATGACTTGACCAATTTTAATGATTTCAGGTTCAAATAAACAGCTACAGCAGGAATTGGAATCCGCCCCACTAAAGCCTGATTATCACAGCTGGTGAAGTTCACAAATGCAATCTGGATGTTAGGACACTTTAGAGGAAGATATGCAATAAAATATTGATTTTAACTCAGGAAAATATCACAGAAACGTATGTAATGCTTTTGGACTATTTTGCATGAACCGAGCCTCAGTTTTTAAGTGATATCAAAGATTCTACGGGGGGGGGCAGGGTGTCTGTGAAGGATGATGTAAGTTGTGGGAGAAGTAAGGAAATCAGAACACTAAAGTTGATTCACCAAATAAAGAATTTTATGGATAAGGACAGCCGTGTGCCTAAAGAGGCAATAAGTACACACTTTGATGTCAGTGTGGGAACTGTACACACAACTATTCCCGAGGAACTAAAGATGCGAAAGATTCGTGAGATGTTTGTCCCAAGGGTGCTCCATAGTTGTCACAGACTATTTAACCAAAATGGGCATCAAAACAGTTCCTCACCCTCCATATAGTCCAGACCTTGCTCACTGTGACTTTTGGTTATTCCCTAAGCTTTTGGAAAACCTTAGGGGCTGTCGTTATGAGGCAATTGAGGAGATGAAAGAGGATGCGATGAGGGTCATTGAAACGCTAACACAAGAAGACGTCCGTGGGGCCTTCAAAAAATTGTTAGAACAGTACAACAAGTGTATTGCAGCTGGGGGAGATTACTTCGAAGGGGACTAGAGTTTCATGTACTATCCATAAAAGTTCATATACAAAAAAGTAAATAAACTTCTTGAAGGTGCGTCGTATTTCAATCTTAAGCGTGACAGATAAATTATATTCCAAACTGACAATTGACAAAATAACGAACGATTTCAATTTTTAGTGTGACAGACCAACAAAATACTATTTAAAACGGTCGAATGTTATTTTATTTTCGGCTTGAACATACACAAGTACGGCGCAAGAACATCAATTATGCGGGTTCTATCTGTTACACGTATTAATTAATACTTATAACTAAAGTTACTATCAAATATGAAGATTTGAGACATTTCACGAGATGAAAAAGATATGCTTGCACCTTTGGGTTAAGGAAATGGATTTCTGGTAGCAAGAAAAAAACGTTTCAGAACATCTATTGTGTGTCTCGTCTGTTTAAACACGACTTATGTTTCTCAGATGTTTCTGAGAGAGGAAAAACCGCATTCTTAATAATGGTTCTTTAGTTTACCTTTTAGCGTTAACATTCGGCACGGCAATCAACTCGGAGAAACGGAACTGACGACAATGACTGAGAATTTCCGGTTTCATGCTATCGGAACTGCAACAGTGAAAACATGCTTATGCCTCTAGCTCTGTCCTACGTTTTCTTTTTAAATCAAAGTCAACCGCTAATCCACTGTTACTTGAAGAGTGGATTGCAGAGTTGAATAATAATAATAATAATAATAATAATAATAATAATAATAATAATAATAATAATAATAATAATGTTAAAGAGCATCTCTCCTCTCTCTCTCTCTGGCTCTTTCATACTCTCTCTATTTTCTCTCTCTGTGTCTCTATTAGATAGTAGATCGAGAGAGAGAGAGAGGGAGAGGGTGGAAGGAGGTCAGAGAGATATTTTTGTAGTAAATCCACGTTGCAGGAAGTGACGTTTCATCTAACCGGATGTCATGTGATGCTACGTGGCAAGGTTAGTGAAACGTTGAGTCTCTCAGAAAATGCCAAGCCGAGCAGAAGTCTAAAATGGTTCTCTCCTAAGTAAGGGGGAGATGCGCGCCCCAGACGTGGGACGTGGTAGGTACCCACAGTGGAGACCATCGATGGCGACATCTGCAGATCATGCCTGGGAGAATAAAAGGTTGAAAACCCAACATCTGTCTTCATCTTGTGTATTCCGGCGAAAACAGCAAGAGAGCTCCACCCAGATGAAGACTCTCCCAGAGCAGCAAAACCAGGTATGAACTTCTATATATAAACACATACATCCACAAGTGTCCTAACCACCAGACAAACGGTTTAAGGGATCTTGGGTCCCGTTCTCTCGTCTTTTAACACTTGTAATATCTCTCTCATCGTCGTAAACTTTTTCTCTTCATTAGTAAAATGGACACGTCATCACCAGGGTACCAGTATCCCTCAAGTAAAGTGTCCAAGTCCAAATCCGTTTCTTCTCCTTCCCTTATGTAACAATAATAATGAAGAACACCGAAACTGCATATCTACAAGTTCTACCCCCCCCCATCATGCACCCCCATTGTTTCTGTTGTGGAGACACCCACTAATTAGCATACGTGGGTGAATCAGATATAGATAAAGGTATCAAGTCAGCAAGACCGGAGAGCTGTGTTCGAACGCCGGATAGGCAAGACGCATGTGCCGGTTACTCCATGAAAGACTTTAACACGCCCTCTGCCGAACAATCTTCAAACTGCATTACAACTGAACCTTTGTTAATATGTATTATCTTTTCGTCTTAATATATTTGTTTTACCTTTACTTTCTGCGTTCGTGTTGTTATTGATACAGACACAACAGTGGCGACGGGATTTCGAAAAAAGATTTACGCGTGAGAAAATACACTATCAAACTCAACAGAGGTATTCGGAAAATACTTACTCGTCAACAATTGAAAAAAAAATTCACCCGGGAATTCACTGTTTAAAACTCAGCAACTACGGAATTGTCGAACGCGATATTCAAGCGCTGGATACTTGCAAAACACCAAGTTATTTTTGTGACTACTTGAAAAGGAAATTCAAAACCCGGGACACTTGAAAAAAAAACAGCAAGCATTTTATTTCAAAGTGCCTACGAGAAAAAAAAAACTTTAAAGTTACAGTAACCCTTTCTGCAAAGTGAACAAAAAAAGAAGTGTACCCTAGGATACCGTGAACTTATTAGGTAGATGGTTTAGAAAGAAAAAGTGAATTTTTTTTCTCAATGTGCTAAGAAGGGATTTTTTTTCTTTCTTGTACGTAACAAAAGGAATCGGTTGTTCGTAGTTATTAAAGAAAGGAAATTGTAAAAGTGACTGATTTACTAATTTGAAAAACAAAATGGAGGATCTTATCAAGTTATTCGCGGAAATGCAAATGCGTCAACAAGAAAGAGACGAAGTACAGAGAAGGCGTCTACAGAAAAAAGAACTACAAGAAAGAGACGAAAGACAGAATGAACGGCTTCTTAAATGTATAGAGCAAATGCAACTTGGTCAAAAAGATTTGTTGGAAAGATTAACGACTAATTCTGCACAGGAAAACAATACGACTTTTTCCAACGCAACAATTGTGAATAGCATAGATGTGTTCACGTACCTACCGGAAGAGAATAAAACTTTTGAGGCATGCTTTAAGAGGTATGAAGATATTTTCGAAACAGATTGCGAAAGCTGGTCAAACGCAAAGAAAGTTATTACTTCGAAAGCGTGGTACCAGTGAACATTGCAAATTTGTTGATTTCATATTGACAAGGAGAACGAATTAGTTAGACTTCGCTGAGACCGTAAAACTTCTTAAGGAGTTATTCGGACCGAACATGTCTCTTTTTCGCAAGAGATGGTCGTGTATGAACCTTAAGAAAACGGAGGAGCAGGACTATCTGACATATACGTCAGTAGTGAATAAACACTGCGACGATTTTAAATTATTAGAACTACGGTGGACAACTTCAAATGTTTAATTTTTGCACAGGGGCTAGTTTCTACAAAAAAATCAGAGATCCGAAGACGCGTTCTCTCCAAATTAGAGACAGAACAAGGTCTGACACTGCAAAAGTTAGCAGAAGATTGTCAAAGGGCAGTATCACTAAAAAAGACTCCAGAGATATAGCAGAAGCCGGAGTGTCGTACATAAGGAAGATTAAAAAATCTGGCAGAAACGCAGGTCAAAGAAAGTGTGAAACTCATCAAAATTCAAAAGATTACGCGAGTTATAAATACTCAAACTCTAATTACAGAAAACGAAATTACGATTCAAGTCAAAGGAACTATAAAAAATCGGGACCAAGTAATAATTGCGGAAGATGTGATGAAATACATTGGGGAAAGGATTGTCCTTACAAAAATATCAGATGCTTCAATTGCGACAAAGTCGGACATAAGAGTATTTGTTGCAGAACAAAATATAGAGTACACCAAATGAGAACAAACGACAAAGAGAAAGACAATTTACGAAAATATATGTTGGTTAATATTTTCGGCAAACAAATAAAATTTCAACTTGATTCTGGAGCAGATTTGTCGGTAATAAACGTTAGCACTTGGAAAAAACGGGATAAACCGACTCTGAAAGAGTCCAGTAAGGGTGCAAGAACGGTGGCAGGAGACGAAATCAAATTCGAAGGAGAAGTCGTCCTGCCCATTAATTTAAATGGCACGACGAAGAAATTGAAAATCTTTGTAATTAAAGAAAGCGAGAATTTATTGGGAACAGATTTTATTGAAAAATTCAGCCTTTGGGATAAACCGATGCACGCTTTTTGTAAAAAAATAACCAGCTGCACCACAACGTCAGAAAATATTCAAAATGAACTAAAGAACGAATTCCAAGAAATATTTACTATGGGACTGGGAAGATGTAATAAATTTAAAGCTTCGTTCGAACTAAAAAAAGGATGCAACACCAGTATTTAAGAAAAATCGGAACGTGCCGTTCGCCGGATTAGACAAAATAGATAGTGAATTAGACAGACTTGAAAGAACGGGCATTTTATCGAAAATCGAAACTAGCGTTTGGGCAGCGCCTACGGTGTACGTAAAGAAGAAATCGGAACAAATTCGAGTCTGCGGAGACTTTTCAACCGGGTTAAATAATATGCTACAAGATCACCATTACCCTTTACCAAGCCCGGAAGAGATTTTTGCCAAACTAAATGGTGGGAAAATCTTTTCAAAAGTAGATTTGTCCGACGCCTATTTGCAAATTCCAATAGAAGAAAAATGCTCAAAGATGTTATGCATTAACACACACAAAGTGTTATTCAAGTATAACCGATTACCGTTCGGGATAAAAGTCGCGCCGGCGATATTCCAGCAAGCAATGGATACAATGCTGAACGGTTTAGATTGTGCTTGTGTATACCTGGATGACATAATCATAAGGAGCGCGTCCATAAGTGAACATATAGAGCATTCAAAACAAGTGTTCACAAGAATAAACGAGTACGGATTCAAGGTGAAAGAAAACAAATGTGAGTTTTGTCTAGACGAAATCAAGTATTTAGGACAAATAATAAGTAAAGATGGTCGACGCCCTGATCCAGAAAGAGCGATAGCAATTATGGACATGCCAGCACCACATAACGTGACGTCTTTACAGAGCTTCTTAGTCCTCACGAACTACTACCAAGTATTTATCAAATGCATGCACGACCTAAAGGCTCCGCTGAACGAATTATTAAAGAAAGAAACACCGTGGATATGGACAAAAGAATGTCAAGACTCATTTGAGGAAATTAAACAGACTTTGACGTCAGATTTATCCTTAACTTATTAGGACCCAAAATTACAAATAATTGTTGCGAGTGACGCGAGCTCGTATGGTATAGGAGCATGTATATACAGCATATCATGCCAGATGGAACGAAGACTCCTATAGCGCCTTCAAGGATCCTAATTCCGTCAAAGAAGGCTTACTCTCAAATAGAAAAGGAAGCATTAAGCATTATTTTCGCGGTGACGAAATTTCACCGTTATCTGTACGAGAGACATTTTATACTGAAAACAGACCACAAGCCCCTAGTGACTATTTTCGGCCCAAAAAAGGGCTTACCAGTATATACGGAAAATCGGTTACTCCGTTGGGGTACGATCTTGCTAAATTATGATTTTCAAATAGAACATCTACGTTCGGGAAAATAGGTCATGCAGATGGATTGTCAAGGCTTATACTGAAAAGGGATGAAACCCTTGAAAAGTCAGTAATTGCAGCTATACGTACCAATTATGAGGAAAAGAACATGGTGGCGAATATAATAAGAGAATTACCAGTCACGCTTACCGATATAAAAAGGGAGGCTGAAAATGATGACGTCATCAAAGACATAAAGAAAAAAATAAGGGAAAATGACGGAAAAACGCAAAGTATATTTTCCTTATGCAATGAGGTATTTTTATATAGTGAAAGAGTGGTTGTACCGAAAACCTTGCAGAAAAAAATCTTACGTGATTTTCATACAGGATACCCGGGTATAAATAGGATGAAAACACTTATGAGGAGTTATGTTTACTGGGGTAATATGGATGTGGATATTGCATTAACAGTAAACAAATGTAAAGGTTGTGCGTTTGATGCTTCATAAAACGTGGAAAAAAACTGACCATCCATGGTCACGCATTCATCTAGACTTTGCTGGACCGATCAAGGGACAATACTACCTAATCATAGTAGATAGTTTTTCCAAATGGCCGGAAGTAAAGCGGGTCAAAACCCAACGACAGATAACACAATAAGTTTTCTGCATGAAATATTTGCACGTTTTGGGGTACCAGACATTGTAGTCACAGATAACGAAAACAATTTACTTCCAGTGTTTTCAAGGATTTTTGTGACTCGTTTCAGGTAAACCATATAACTACACCACTGTTCCATCCTTGGTCAAATGGATTAGCGGAAAGGTTCGTAGATACGATAAAGCGTGCCCTTATAAAATCGATAGGACACCGACGGATAAAGCATTACAACAGTTCCTGCAAATATACAGGATAACTGAGAACCCAAATACACCGTCGAAATTATCGTCTGCAGGGCAAGGGGGGAACGAAATGAGATAGAGATGACGGAGTTTCCAACGGCATCACCCGCCACTTGAACCTCTCCTCTCTTTCTATACGCCGTCGTGTTGAAATAAAACAAAGTCTTGTATAATCAATTTGTCAGCTTATTTTTGTAAAAACAAGTTGATAAACTATATATATATCCGCACGTACTTTTGCATTCGGGCTAAGAATTATATAGGCTACACGATCGCCGAAAAAGTGCAACAAGAACGCAACAACAAGTTAAACATCCAGACGAAAGTCTCGAACAAAATATGCAGACCTCCAATACTAAGATGAATGTGTATTGAGATTGCGTTCTCAACCTACGAAATCTCGGGAAGATTTTAAGAATCACCTAATAGGAACACGTCATAACCAATCCTTATTAACGTCAATTGATTTGTTTGAAGGGTCTGCAACTAATTACTATTTCCTCTTTTCGGTTTAATAATTTTTCTCTTACTGGGCATCTAATGATCGCTAGTTTTTCATTTACCGAGTTGTTTACTGTAGGGATCGACGGCGCCCTGTAAATATTATAAATCTCCACTAAGTATTGAGAACCTTGGCAAATATTATGGCTTTTATTTCATTTACTCAGTACATTTGAACTTGTTCATTATGTCTACATATTCACAGATATACACATGCATATATAATTTCAAATAATTAGAAAATAAATATAAAAAAACGTTATGAATTAATTTATTAAATGATTAAAATCATTCTTTCATTTTATTATTTTTCAAAGATGTTTAGTTTCTGTTGGAGACGTCCCTCCCGGGGAGTAATAGACTATCTCATGACGTGACTTCCTCTAGTGAAATCACTTCCGGTATCGAGTACCGGTGCCCGGCAGTCTGAGATTGGCACGCGACCAAGCTAGACGTGTGCAATCGTTCTACCGTTGAGAATGGTATTGTTAACCAGTCTTTGCCTGTAATTTATATGAATACATGTTTCGTTCCTAAAAATCCTGTGTTCCTTTCGTTTATTACCATTTAACCCCATAACAACTGGCGGTGAGGATTCGACTTTCATACGGGTTAACTCCACAGAAAAGAAAAAAAACAAAATTCTAATTGACGTCAAAAGAATTAAATGAATTCGACTGGCAATTATGCTCTAAAAACAAAACAACAACAACAACAACAACAACAACAACAACAAACAAACAAAAACCAACACATGTCAAAGTTATCGAAGAAATTGTAAGTTACTCTTTTTGTGTCTATATTTAAATTGAAAAAAAAAAAAAAACTGGGCGAAACGCATTTTGTAATGTTTAAAAATTAAGTGGCTGGCTTTCTGAAAGAAGAACAAAAAAAGGGAAAATTGCTGACCTAATTTTCACCGCAAGAACAATTCTATCGAAAAATGTCGACTGTTTAGGCGTATGCAAATTTGAACATTTTTTTCAAATGAAGTGAAAAGTCTTTTTTTACTTTGTTTTTGCTGCTAGTTTATGGAATGTTTTAACGAGAGAGAAATGTTTCTTTTTTTCCCTTTTTCGTTTTACTTGGGTTAAAGGAAATACGTTTTTCTCAGTGAGTGGAATTTTCTTAAATATTCTATTTTTAAATGTCGGGTCTAAAGTGAAAACTTTTTTTTCTGCTGCGTGGGGGGACAACTCACCCACACGCATACACGCATATAAAAAAAAGAAAAAAAAACAGCCATTTTGGTTAACTTCCAGATAATTCCACAATTATCTTTATTCTTTTGCAAATGTAGTTTACCACATACACGTTTTTCTTGTTTTGTTTTGCAAGTAAAAAAAAGTAAAAAAAAAATTTTGTCCACCCTCATATTGGATTATCTCTAAGGTTCTTACCAAGAAGTAAGGGATCAATTGCTACCTCTTCATACGCACACACTCAAAGAAAGGACATTTTCTTTATTATTATTATTATTATTATTATTATTATTATTATTATTATTATTATTATTATTATTATTATTATTATTATTATTATTATTATATCTCTCTTCTCCAGTCAAAGACACTATAGAAACGTTCAACTACCAACCGGAGTTGGAGGGGACGTTTAACGCTTTCTATCAGAGATATGAGGACCTATTCATCGTGGATTATCAAGAGTCGAACAACGCTAAAAAGTTCGCCTACTTTTGAGGAAATTAGGGACCACAGCACATAGCAAGTTTGCGGATTATATTCTTCCCAGGAAGATGAGTGAATTGGAATTTTCTGAAGCGGTCAAACTGTTATCCAAACTGTTCAGCCCGAATTCTATGCTCTTTCATAGAAGATGGAAGTGCTTGAACCTGCAAAAAAGCGATGACAACGATTACCTAACCTTCACGTCCATGGCAAATAAACACTGCGATGATTTCCATCTATCTGATTTGAGGTGGGCACAATTACTAAGAGAATCGGTGGCATGGTATATATCATCTAAGGACTAACGTATACCCACAAACGTCACCAGAACCAACTAAGAAGATGCCGATTAGTTGACACCAACGACAGTCCACCATTGGAAGTCGATAAACATTGTCTTCGAAACATTTGATCTTGAACCTCCTCAACCAATCCTTGAACTAGGGCGATCGTTCAGTAAGAGAAAGTTACCGAGCCATTAATGGTAAACCCTAAAAGGAAGGGGTACTGACAGCTTTTACGAACAAAAAGCTTGGGTGGGGGTGGGGTTCTTCTAGTGACGTCCGAGCACCGGTGCCCGGCAGTCTGAGATTGGCACGCGACCAAGCTGGACGTGTGCAAACGTGTTGAGAATGGTATTGTCAACCAGTCTTTGCCTGTAATTTATGTGAATAGATGTTTCGTTTTTAAAAATCCTGTGTTCCTTTTATTTATTACCATTTAACCCCATAACAATTTTTAAAAATATTATTTCTGTTAATCATCCATTTTCTAGTGCTATAAATCCTGATAGGGTAGACTTTTTATGGTTTTTGTAAGTCTGAAGTCGATTTATATGTGTATTAAAAATAGGGTCACATTTTGCAAACATTTCGTAAAGTTAATTTGTAAATAGTAGAAAACTAAAAAAACAAAAATGTTATGAAGTCATCTTTTTTTTACTTTCGGTGTTATACACCTTTTTCGAAGAATATCGTTAGATTTTTACTATTTCTGCTGATGGTATTTACAATGAAGAATCAGTACATTATGAAAAATAAAGGATACGTCCGGTCTTGTTGACAGTTATTACACACACACACACACACACACACACACACACACACACACACACACACACACACACACACACACACATACACACATATATGTTAGGCACACTTAAAGATAGTATTCTTATTATTCTCTATCTAAAATGATTTTGATCATGTTTTATTCACTTAGGTTCTGATTTTAAGAGGCCGTTTTACACACACGCACGCACGCACGCACGCACACACACACACACGCGCGCACACACACGCACACACACACGCGTACACACACACACGCGCGCATCCCCCATATATATATATATATATATATATATATATATATATATATATATATATATATATATATATATATAAAGCGTGTGTTTGTGGGTATCTATTGCGTGTCCGATACTTGTTTATGACTTTCCATTGCAAAAACTAGTAAGTGCTCCTAAAATGATTTATGTCACATGCCTGCATACACTGTACAATAGTGACGTAAATTAATTCGTGACGTATTTCTCTTTCATGGTGAACATGTTACGTACTTCGTGATCATGCCGATAAACACCGCCAGACCAATCCATAAGTATCAACTCCCAACCCTTTTCACCAATCATTTGTTACGATTAAAAACCGGCAAAATCATCTGTTATTCATCTTTGAAACGTTTTGAGTTGAAAGGAATTCAAAGCAAAAGCCGGTGACACGTGTCACTACCGACAGCAACTTTCATGAAATGATTAATTTTGTTTGTTTGTTGGTGTTATCCTTTGAACATTAAACATCGATTATCTCCCTTTGCTTTGATCTGTTTAATCATGTCGCTTATGTTAATAATCAAATTACATTTTCAGACATGCTTTGTGTTTGTCGGCTTTTACAACTATGCAGATTTAAAAGAGTAACTTCTTTTTTTCTGGTCTTGTTGGCATGACGTCCTTTTTTTCCTTTTTTTGTTTCATAATGATGGCAGATATGCTTGTTATGACAGAATGTTAGCTCCCATGTATATAGTAAATTGTTTTTTTTTAATGAGTCGAGACAATTTAATCAGATATTTATTGAAAATATTGTCTACTTCTCAAAGTGGAGTGCAAAGCAGATTCGCAATAATTTCATGATTTTACGTGTTAAAATTCTCATAGAAAATCTTCAGTTCATGTTTACATTTCATTTTTTTTTATTTAACACGGAAATTATTTTGGATATTTTTTATGCAAAAACCCTTCTTGGATTTTACGGAATCTTACAAACATTACAGTGGTAAAATCCATACTAACCTTAACCCTAACCCTAACTATAATCATAACCTACCTCTACCCCTTACTTGAAACTCTAACCCCTACCCTTAAGCCTAACTATAACCCTAATCAACACTATCTCTACTCATACACGTAATTTTTACCACAACTGTAATTTTATCCACAACTGTAATTTTAACACAACTCTAATTTACACCACAACTCTAATTTTAACCACAACTTTAATTTTAACCATAACTCTAATTTATACCATAACCCTTATTTTAACCATAACTGTAATTTTAACCACAACTTTAATTTAACCACAACTCTAATTTTAACCATAACTCTAATTTTAACCACAACTTTAATTTTAACCACAACTCTAATTTTATCAACAACTCAACCACAACTCTAATTTTAACCATAACTCTCAATTTAACAACAACTCTAATTTTAACAACAACTCTAATAATTTTAATCATAACTCTAAGTTAACCCTAACCCTAACCCTAACCCTAAAGCTTACGGTAGCCTTATTCATACTCGGCTATGGTTGTTTACTTTACATGTATTTTATTAATCAAACGCGTATTAATAATGATTTGCATATTCTAACACTCGTTTTCTAACAGATTATGCACAACAGTTTCATATAAACGATGTCATGGTTAACAGAACTAATGAAAAAAGGAGACGATGGCATATTTTGATTCAGTTCGGGGTATGTCCTCAACAATCAGTCTGGAAGTGACTTTCTAGCTCTCGGCGTGAGACATGGTTTTGTTGAGTCCTCGATTGTCCGCCTTCCCAGGCTTTATCCTTTTTCAGAAGAGGAGGAGGAGATTGTTTATTGCTAATAGCCTGGGGCTCTTTTGCCGAGGAATACCGATGGGGCTACTCAAGTATTCTTTGCAGACAAAAGTACGCCTATTGTGATGATGTCCATATCTATTCTTAAGCCTGTCCTCTATATATCCTAAGTATGTCCGAATGTTTGCAAACTACGCCTTATATTGTGTCTAACCCTCGTAGCTGAGATAAATAAAATAACCCGGACATAAGTTCTAATTGCTCCAATTTAATACTTTGCCCGTTCCGTTATCGGCTATATTTATACGCAAACATTGTGACCAATCTAGGAAGCTAATTTTATTCATCTCCGTATGCAGCGTCTTGATGCAGTAAACACGAAGTGAATTTTCAAGTTGTTCGGCTTGTTACTATTACTGTTATCAATATTGGTGTTTATATTATGCTACAAGTGAATATCAAATAAAACGCAATGTAAATATCAAGTTGAATAAAGAAAATAGTCATATGATCTCCTCCGCCCAAACAAACAAACAAATAATAATAATAATAATAATAATAATAATAATAATAATAATAATAATAATAATAATAATATTAATAATAATAATAATAATAATTACTAGCGGGACCTGTGGAAATCCCACATCAGCATATTTTATATGTAATATATTGTTTCTGGTCATTCTTTGGGCGTTCTGTTCAGCATGAATGAAGGCAAAATCATATTATTCTAGCTCTCTTATTAAAATTATCGCCCCCTTTTACTAAAATAATAACTTTGATACATTTCCTGGGTTGATTATTTCATTACAAACACACCGCACAATTAACTCACATTTCATCATTTTTCATAAGTATTGAATATGTTACTATTTTAGACAATAATTTTTAATAATTTTAATCCACATTATCGCCCCTACCCTTACTAAAATAATAAATTTGATATATTGTATTGGGTGATCATTTTATTACAAATACACCAACCATAAAAAACACACGCACATTTCATCATTTTTATAATTCTTGTATATGGTACTAATTTCGACAATAATCTTTTATCATTTAAACTCATCATATCAGACATCTTACTAAAATAATAACTTTGATATATTGTCTAGGCTGATTATTTCATTACAAACACACCAATCAATTAACTCACATTTCATCATTGTTCATTATTCTTGGATGTGTTACTAATTTCGACAATATTTTTTTATACTTTTAACAAACATATTCGCCCAACCTTACTAAAATAATAACTTTGATATATTGTCTAGGCTGATTATTTCATTACAAACACACCAATCAATTAACTCACATTTCATCATTTTCCATAATTCTTGGGTGTGTTACTAATTTCGACAATCATTTTTCATAATTTGTACCCACATTATCGCCCCCTCCTTAATAAAATAAGAACTTTGATATATTGTCCGGGCGGATTGTTTCATTACAAATTCACTAATGCATAAAATCACATTTCATCATTTTTCATAATTCTTTGATATGTTACTTATTTCGACAATCATTTTTCATAATTTAAACCCACATTTTCGCACCTCCCTCTTTACTAAATAATAACTTTTATATAGTGTCTAGGCTGATTTTTTCATTACAAACACACTAATCAATTAAGTCGTATTTCATCATTTTTCATAATTCTTGGATATGTTACTAATTTCAACAATAATTTTTTCATAATTAAAAACCCACATTATGCTCCCCTCCTACTAATATAAGAACTTTGATATATTGTCTGGGCTTATTATTTCATTACAAAGACATCAATTAATTCCGGGTTTTCTCATAGTATATATGTTCCACCTATCTCATCCAATCCCTGGTGACACTGTGTATTTTGCTAGCATATATCTTTCACCTAACTTATTTGATCCCGAGCGACGCTGTGTATTCTGCTACTATATGTTTTCCACCTATCTCATTCAATCCTGGGCGACGCTTTTTGCGAGTATATATTTGCACTTACCTCAGTCAATCTCGGGATTGACTTCATGTCCACCACCGCACTATTAAAAATATACATTAAATAAAGTAATGTTTACATCGCAAACTGTTTCCGCCATTTCCGGTACTGACTTGATATCCCCTACCCACTGCTAGAAATATACATGAAATTATGTAATGTCTAAATAGTAAACTGTTTCAGCCGTTTCCGGGACTGACTTCATATACCCCACCTGACTGTTAAAATATACATTAAATAAAGTAATGTTTAAAACGTAAATGGTTTCAGCCATTTCCGGGACTGACTTCTTATCTCCCATCCCATTGTTAAAAATATATATTAAATAAAGTAATGTCTAAAACGTAAATGGTTGCAGCAATTTCCCGGACCAACTTCATATTCCCCACCCCACCTACAAATATACATAAAATAAAGTAATGTTTAATGCGTAAACGGTTCCAGCCATTTCAGGGACTGATTTTGTATGCCCCACCTCACTGTGTAAAATATACATGAAATAAAGTAATGTTTAAATTGTAAACGGTTTAAGACATTTCAGGGACTGACTACATATCCCCCAGTCCACTGTTTAAATATACTTGAAATAAAGTAATGTTTAAATCATAAACTGTTTCAGCAGCTTTTCGAAATTAATACATAAAAACATTAACACTGTTAGGGATTAGGCAACCACTGCTTTAACATCAACTTCTGAGTGTAGTGTCAGTCTCAGCATTCCAGTGACTTAAATCCCCCTCGTTGTTTGGTCTTGGTTAATCGGGAAGAAATCCTTCATTACTGATACAATTTTTGGTACTGACCAGAGTGCACCTTTGCACTAAACTTGATAGGTATATAAATAGATTAGTCAATACATCTGGCACATAAAAATGTGATTAAAATCATTGGATTAATCTTTATGTAGTGCAGTCTTATTGATTTAATCTTTTGGCATGCATGCCGATCCGAAATAAATATGCCAGATTTCACCCCTTGACTAAATCAGGCTGAGGTAGAGTCTAACAAATCCGGTATCATAGACAGCCGTTTACTGTTGGTTTCACACTTATAACGGTTGTTGACCACCTCTGGATTTAAGAGATAAGAATATCAGCCTCTTCGGAATTCTTTTGCGTTTATTTATTCACTAGAAATTCCTTTAGTATCTCCACTGGATCATCTGTAAAAAATGAAACATATAGTGTAGCAACAAGTCCTGGGAACATCAACCTGAAAGAACAGTTGGAAGTGGCTTATATACCATATATTACGACTATGTAATCCCTACAGCCACCTCCCTTGAAAATCCTGCTGTCAAACCTGACATAGTTATATCGAATAAGTCAGAGAGAGTTGCAACCTTGGTTGAAGTGATCGCCCTTATGATGGAGGTTAGAACAGAGCTGAAAGGGAGAAACAGACCAAATATCAAGGTCTCGTGTATGATATGAAACAAACTAGAATCTTGGCCAGATATCAATCATACCAGTTATTATAGGTGCCACAGGGTTTATGAAGAAGAACCTGAAGTCCTACCTAACTAATATTCCTGGTGAACCAAGTGCAAAAGAGATCCAGACAATTGAACACCGTTCCCTTAACAGCGAGGACACTAAAAAGAGCTCTCGGTTGGTTTCAATAAAAAGCAGGACAATGTTGTCAGCTGGTTTGACTATCCCATACCCAACGTTACAATCTTCAAAGAAAGAAAATAAAATAAAAATATTTTCAGTGATTACTCATTAATAATAACAAGTGACAACAAGTTTCCCAATATTTATTGCATACCATTTTCGATAACCATAAAAATTATTTTGTGTTATTGCAACAGTTGTTTACCACTTTCACATGTTTTCTTCCGCAGACAAAAGCTGCTTGCTTTTCCTGGAATTTTAGAGTCAATAAGCCTTCCAAAAGCACTAATACACCCTGGATCTTTCCAGTGGAGAACGAGTTGGCGCTGTCTCACTCCTGCCTCTTAGCACCATCTTTGATCTTCACGACCAGTAGTACGAAGGTTGTTCCAAAACGAAAAAAAAAGGTGTCTGTCAGATGGATTCCCAGGTTGTTCACACCATTCCGGACACGAGAACGCGTCGAGTGCTCGAGAATGAATTTGGAGATGTGCCAAGAAGATGAGTCAAAGTTTTTCAAAAGATTGATTACACAGGATGAAACCTGGATCTATCACTATGATCCAGAGACCAAAGCCCAGTCAATGCAGTGGAAGCACTTGAACTCACCACCTCCAAAGAAGTCAAGGGTGAAGCCCTCCGCTGGCAAGGTAATGCTCACAGCCTTCCGAGACCAGGACGGAGTAGTGATGACAGATTTCCTGGCAAAGGGTACCACAATTACAGGAGCCTATTCTACTTCACTTTTGAGGAAATTAAGGGAAGCTATCAAAATCAAGAGGCGAGACAAGATCAGCAAAGGTACCCTCCTCCTGCAGGACAACGCTCCGGTCAACAACTCGCATGTTGCCAGATCAGAAGCACGGGCGTGTGGTTATGAAATAGTCCTCATCCTCCCTACTCTCCTGACCTTGCACCCTCTGACTTTCACCTCTTCCCAGCCATGAAGTTGTTTTTGAAAGGAACGCGTTTCCCAGATGATGCAGCCTTAATTTCTGAAGTCACGTTGTAGTTGGAGGACCAACCTCGGGTGTTCTACAAAAACGGTCTCCAGAGCTGCATTAAATGATGGGAGAAATGCATAACTCTGGGTGGTTCCTATGTAGAGAAAGACTAATAGCTGTGCCAAGTTTCGTTGCTCTACTTCTATGGGAAGTGGGACAGGGACATTACTTATTGCACGCCCCTCGTATCGTTGGAAACGACCATTTAATTTCCCTTGAATTTTGGTGACAATACGTCTCTCCAAAGTACTAGTAGTCTTTTTTTTTGGGGGGGGGGCGGAAGCACATTTAAAAAAAAAATCCTGTAGTTTATGTTCCTTTAGTTTCATGCGGTATTCCATTCGTATTTTGTTGTATTTCCATTGAAATTCCTTTGGGTGGTTAGTGTATGCAGTTTATGGAGGTAAGTTTCTGCACTCAAGGATTTTCCAGCTGTTTCCAGCATTAACGTCCGTTGTATGATACCAGTCGTCCTTTTGATTTTTTTTTGGTTCTTCGCAAATTTTCTGGTGTTCATACAATTTTTGCTATTAAGTTGACTTTCTTCATATTAGATAATAATAATAATAATAATTATTATTATTATTATTATTATTAGTAGTAGTAGTAGTAGTAGTAGTAGTGACAGTAGTATATGATAGTAGAATATGCTACGGTGAGTCGACATGACTGAGTAAAGTTTTGAAAACTAATGAAACATAGATTAAGATTTGCTTTTCAAACGAGACCATAGCTGAGGAAAATAGTCTAAGAAATCAAAAATGGAGATCGAAGTTGGCAGCAGAAGAAGATGCCGAATCTCATCCTGTACATTTGTATTGCTTTGCTTTCCTGGTCAACCGGCTCACAATCTTCCAATGAATTCCTAAATTTAAGTTGGCAAGAAGCCAGAGAGACCGGTTTTGATCGAAGGTTTTGAAGCGAGTAGGAGTAAAAAAAAAATAAATAAACAAACAAAAAAAATGAAAAGAAAAAAGGCGCCAAGTGTCGGAGGCGCGAATCCTTGTTCATCAAACCTTTGACATTTATAGACAGGAAAGTTCTCTCCGTTTTTCCTTTCAACCGACGCCATGAAAATATAAAAGAGAGACCGGTCAGGCAATATTAAACTTGTTGTGGTGGTGGTCGTCGTTATATAAACGATCGACTTGAACGTCCTTGAAAAAGATACGCGCGGCTTGAGGCTAAACATATTCATCGCATGTAGCGTCATTTATCTCTCTTACTTTGAAGTTAAAATCTTCCGTAGACACTAAAGACGGGCCGCAATGAAAAAAAAAAAAGAAAACATACACAAACACACATAAAACATTAACGTTTCACAGATAAATGGCGGCGTGTCAAATATTTGAAGTTGTTGACGACTGGCAATCAAGACTTGTGGCCATCATTATAATTGCGTTCTGTCAGAAGCATAGAACAGTATTTTTGTTATATATATATATATATATATATATATATATATATATATATATGGTGCCCGGAAAACTCGTCCCGGGAAAACTCGTCTCCGGAAAACTCGTCTCCGGAAAACTCGTCTCCGGAAAACTCGTCTCCGGAAAACTCGTCCCCTTTCGCTAGGTAGGAAAACTGGTCCCGTATTGAATAAATATCGATTGAAAACACATTTTATGATCGTTCTTGAAGGAGATATTGTTTTTTAAAATAGACTATAGCCCTCCCCCCATAATATTTAAAAAAAATATTTTTACTTGTTTAATATTTTTGTTTTTAAAAATAAAATCGATTTTCTAAGTGTCCGTTTTCAACCTAACTGGCTAAGTTCTTAGTGGTTTAACTTCTTTTAAAGCGTTTATTATCTTCATACAAAGATAATTACACATTTTTTTTGTTTTTATTTTAACGATGTTTTTTGAGTCATAAAAACAATAATAAAAAACAAAAACAAAAAATTAAAAAACAGGGAGCGATTCGATTTTTCGTTTCTTTTTTTTTTTTGGTTTTTTAATTATGATAGCTTTTTTGTTGTTATGTTTTTGTTTTCTCTCATACCAAATGCACTCATGCGTTATTTAAAATTATAATTTTATCAATTATCAACATTTATTGTCGTCCTGTCAAATTTTGCAAAAATTGACTAATAAATTAAAAGCGAAATATTTTTTTGGCGCGGGAGATGCCATCATGTGCTAACATCTCTCGTTAACTCCTTTTTAATTCTTACTTCAAAATTCTAAAATCAATCATTAAGAGAAAAAGTAATCACTAAATAAATTTATTAATCAATTTTATTGAAAACTCCGCTATCGTTTATCAAGAATCTTTTTAATTTCATTTTTTGTTGGTTGTTTTTCGGAGGGAGATATAGTTTTTACCCCCCCCCAGTCCCCCACTCTCTCTCTCTCTCTCTCTCTCTCTCTCTGTGTCTCTCTCTGTCTCTCTCTCTCTCTAAATTATATTTAAAAAATATTAAAATTTATTATTTTCTTTTTAAGTAATTTTTTTAATTTTCTATTTTTTAGCGATTATCAAGACCCCTAAGATGTGATATACCGGACATTATTTCTCGTTCTCACGTAACACTCGACATGTTTTTTGTTTGTTTTCTGTGTTTTTTTTTTCTTTAACAAATAAACGATTCCAAATAAATTTAATAAACAACATAGTCGGCGAGGTAGAAAAATCGATTTTACCCTTTTATAAACAGCATTATATAAGTAAATTCTTTTTATATTAATATAAAAAAAAATATGCGGTCTCGTTTATGAACATAATAAACGCTTTAAAATAAGTGAAGCCACTAAGAACTTAGCCAGTAAGGTAGAAAACGGACACTTAGAAAATCGATTTTATTTAAAAAAAAAAAAAAAAAAACATTAAACAAGTAAAAATATTTTTTAAAAAATATTGGGGGGGGGGCTATAGTTTATTTTAAAAAACAATATCTCCTTCAAGAACGATCATAAAATGTGTTTTCAATCGATATTTATTCAATAAGGGACCAGTTTTCCTACCTAGCGAAAGGGGACGAGTTTTCCGGAGACGAGTTTTCCGGAGACGAGTTTTCCCGAAACGAGTTTTCCCGAGACGAGTTTTCCCGGGACGAGTTTTCCTAAATTCTATATATATATATTATTTTTAAAATATAATTATCCACTGACACCTGTTTCGTCGTCCACGACTCATCAGAGTGGCTGGTGTAAGTGGATAATTATATTTTAAAAATAATATATATGCCGCTCCCCATTAAAAGGGGGTACCAGATTGGTCAATGGGAAAATTATTCCCAACAAGCATTTAGGAAAAAATACTTGAATTCATTCAAGAAAGTATCGCTAAGAAAAACAAATAAAAACATCTATATATATATATATATATATATATATATATATATATATATATATATATATATATATATATATATATATATATATATCTGTGTGTGTGTGACAGTTACACAGACAAAATCACTTTTATATAGATACTGGCAGGCTGCTTGATCTACCCGGTCGTTAATATGATATTTGAATTGGAATTTATGTAGATTTCCTATTGATTATGGTAGAGCATCTATTGATTAATATATTGTACCGAATGCATAAAAGTTTCCATTCGGTGAGACCTGGTCTTAAAATACGCTCAAATATATTTCAATTGATGCAGATTTTGTATTTATTATTATAGACCAGTATATAATTGATTATTATATTGTACCCAATATATATTAGTGATTTCAAAAGTTAAGAAATAAAAACAAATATGACTTGGGTGCCCTCAGTTAGAAAAGAAATCAAAATATATAGATCTCCAGCATTATTCGTTACCGTTTGAACTAATTCATAAACGTATAAAACATATAAAATGACATTGTTAAATGTATGAATGTATATTTGGATATGCGTAGAAGTAACACGTTTAGTCGACTTACACTTGCCAAGTTCCAATTTCTTTCTAATTTTGTCTCCTTAGCAATTATTTAACATCTAAATACCAAATCGAAGTGTTCCACTAGTCTAAATCCCTTATGTTTTAAGCCTGTATACCAAAATGTAACACAGTAGCTTGGTAGAGACCGTTCCGCACACAAACAGGCAGACAAGGTCACTTTTATATATATAGTAGCAGGCCATCTGGCGGCGCCTGCCAAGTTCCATTTTTTAAATGCACCTATTCTGTCGACTAAAACAAAATCGAATTTGCTATACAGGTTCAAATATCCTATATATAGAGTTTCAAGTGTGTAGACTAAAAATCGACAAAGTAGTTTGGTGGAGATCGTTCTGCACACAAGAAAACTCACAATTCCCTCTTTCTCTCTCTCTCTCGCTCAATATATATATATATATATATATATATATATATATATATATATATATAGTAAGTTATAAAATGTATATGGCGATTAAGCTACACTGAATATGCCGCGTTTCATCCACTTTAGGATTCTTCAGGCTTATATATATATATATATATATATATATATATATATATATATATTGAATCAGTTTGAAGTTATTTTGGAGATGAGTAAATTGTATAATTTTTTTTTTATTTAATTATTTAGACTATTATCCTCATCTTTTAGTTGTTGTTTTCATGACGTTTCGGCCGATTATTCCTCTGGCCTTCGTCAGGTTAACCGCGACGGGATAGGAATGTCGAATCCTCCAACTACATCCACACATTATTGAATTAGTTTGGAATTATTTCATCTCCAAAATAAGACCAAAAATCCACCCTTGATTGATCTTTGGGGTCCGTGGTTCAGTGGATAGTGATGCGGACTATCTACGATTCCAGGTAAGCATTGAGCTAGAGGTAGCGATTTCGATCCCATCCAATGCCGATCAGAGGATTAGTTGACAAACCCTGGTGAGATGACAACAGCGATTGAAGATATATATATATATATATATATATATATATATATATATATATATATATATATATATATATATATATATAATTCAATAATGTGCGGATATAGTTGGAGGATTCGACATTCCTATCCCGTCACAGTTAACCTGACGAAGACCAGAGGAATAATCGGCCGAAATACCATGAAAGCAACAACTAGAAGATGAGGATATTAGTCAAAATAATTAAAGAAAAAAAATATATTTATTGTTGGGAAGAATACTCAAATAAGAAATATTAAAATTTCCTTATCCCGCAGAGTTTGAACGAAATGCGTTCTTCTCAAGGAAAGATATTAGCAACAGTGTAGTAAATAATGGGCAATCAACAATTCTCCCCCCTCCAATATCCAACAATCATGATGTTGTTTGCTCAGAAACCGAGAAAGCTAACATGCTTGCCAGTCGGTTTGCCTCCAACTCCACACTGGACCCTGCTAACCACCCCTCCCTAACTTTCCTTTGCGGACAAATGCCACGCTAGACGATCTGAAAATCACCCCATCTCAGATGCATGCTATCATAAAAAAAAACCTTGACACTTCAAAAGCATGTGGATCTGATCTCATCCTGGCTGTGCTATTAAAAAAATGCTCCGCCGAAGTAGCTCCAGTTCTCTCCAAACTTTACAACACATGCGTTAATCAATCTTACTTTCCGAACTGCTGGAAACCTGCTTCTGTGGTAGCAGTTTTCAATAATTCTGGCGAAAAAACTGACCCATTAAATTATCGCCCCATTAGCCTCCTCCCACTTTTCGCTAAAATATTTGTCCATCACCTTACAGATGCTAAACTTCTAACCGACCAACAATATGGATTTAGGCAAACCCGTTCCACAGCGGATATCCTAACTGAAATCTCTGAACCTATATACCATTCACTGGACAAAGTAGGGGAGGGTAGAGCGGTAGCTCTAGATATATCTAAGGCTTTTGACAGGGTATGACATGATGGTCTTCTCAGGAAAGTCATACCATACGGTATCACTGGACGATTAATTAACATAATTAAATCCTTCTTAGATAAGAGAAAGATCCATGTTGTCCTTGACGGTCGTACATCTAAACAATATGATATAAATGCGGGAATGCCTCAGGGGTCTATCCTCGGACCTTTATTATTCCTAATATTCATAAATGACTTCCCCGACAAAATTGCCTCTGAGATGGGTATATATGCTTATGACACCACGCTTTATAACAGCCATGAAAGGAAAACGAATGAACACATATCTGAGGAAATGACAGAAACATTAGAGGATGACCTCCAATCTGTAGTGGAATGGGGACAAAAATGGATGTTCCCATTCAATGCTGCCAAGACTAAACTTGTTCCCTTCAATAATTACAAGAAACCTTCTCTACCACCAATAGCAATGGCCAAAGATTAATTATTTGAAAGTACTTCTTTTAAACTCCTCGGCCTAACGTTCACAGGAAACATGAGTGAAACAATTACCTTGAGAGCATTGCCAGGACCGCTGCAAAGAAGGTAGGCTCCCTCTACCGTGCTAGAAAGCTACTAACGCTTGAAAGTATCCTGTACCTCTATAAGGCCACCATTCGCTCATGTATGGAGTATTGTTATCATACTGGGCTGGTGCAGCTGCTACTAGTTTCTCACTCCTAGACAAGGTCCAAAAGAGAGTTTCCAACCTGATAGGCCCTAAACTAAAATATTAATATTGCACTCGCAATTTGTTGCCTACTGTCATTCGATAATATATATATATATATATATATATATATATATATATATATATATATATATATATATATATATATAAGATATAAATAAAATTAAAAAGCTTAAACTATTAATCTTTTGCAAGAAATTTAATTTTTAAAAAAATATCTTTTCAAATTTTTACAAACCATTAATGCTTATATTTTGATGAAAAAAGCATTTTGATTTTCCATGAATTAAAGAGTTTCCTTGTTTTAATGCCTCGTTTGAATTTGATTGATAAATATACATTGTAATTTATTCACATTATATTTCTATTATCTATTTTTCTATTTTTTAATTGCCCTATTTATTCTATAGAGATATTTATTATCTTAATTATCTCCAATTTTAAAATATTATTTATATTTATATTTGTTAATCTCCCTCTCTTTCTTTACACACACACACACACGTAGACCTATACATATCTATGTATGTATGTATATGCATACACACACATATATATATTCTCCACTCTAATAAAAACCAATAATATGTGTGTGTGCGTGTGTATGTGTTAGAGTGTGTGTTTGTGCGTGCGTGTACGTGCAAAAAATTTGCAACTATTAGGTTGTTGCATACATTTCCACCGTTTGTTTTTTTTAAGAAAATCAAAGACTCAAGCTTCAAGCTGAAAGTGGCGTGAAATTGTCGCAAAATCACACTTCATCTTTTCACCCAATTCTCTACATGGCTGATGGCCATCTTCTTTCAAAAGAAACCTGAGTTGGTACTTCGTCTATCTTGATTGGTCTCCCGGAACGAGAAGCGTCATTAGGACCCAAAGCACTGTGTTTCAATCTGGTAAAACAATCTAGAACAGTTCTCCCAACGATAGCGTTTTCTCCATATACGCGACAAATATTCTTGGTCACTCCACTCACTTTTTGAACTCGACTAAAGGCGAAAAGTAGGTGTAAAAAATGTGATTTTTATCTACTTGACAAACTATTTGACGATTCTGCAAAAAAACGAGAAAAAAATATATAAGCAAAAAAAAACAAAAACAAAAAAAAATGATGACAATCATCTTGTGGAACAGAATACTTGCTTTCTAATGATATAAACACGTTGTCAAATATCAAAACATGTTTTAGAACAAATTTTTTCATAAAACGGCAGCCTAATAAAACACGTACCTTAAGCTCTAACATATAACCCACGGACAAAAGGATTGCATGTAGTGAAACAAAGCGAAAAATGAAATATTAAATCAAACACACACCTCGCAATTAGCTCGCTGCATGACAGAATGCTACACATTGTAATAAAAATGTTTTTATTTATACTACAAGAAATTATAATAAGTTGTATATGAAAAATTAAATTACTGACAGAATTCTCTGATTGTATATGAATATTTTAGAAATTAATTGATACATTCACAGACACACACACACACACATATATATATATACAATTATTTTTTTTTACTATAATAATTAAATACTTACAGACACTAGTGTTTCATCCTTTCGGGAATTTTCAGTGCAGGGTGCCACGATTGGATTAGATAGATACGAACCCGGCAACACGAGCCATCCCTGGCTCGATTAGCAAAGACCGTATCCAATCGGCTACCATTAACCGCGTGAAATAACGTTGAATTTAAACATTTTAATTTTAAATGTTCTTTGCGCCAATCGCAGTGATCTAATCGTTATACGATTATCTATGCATAAGAGCTAAATTGACCGATTTGAATTCAACTGAAAGTACTCAACGATAAGAAACGAATTTCTTTAAGGGGCTGTCATAAATATTTTTTACTATGATAATTAAATACCTACAGACACTAGTGTTTTATCCTTTCGGGACTCTTCAGTGCAGGGTGTCACGATTAACACCAGTCGAACAATTCGAACCCCGCAACACGAGACATCTGTGGCTCGATTAGCGAAGACCGTATCAATTCGGCTACCATTAACTGCGTGCAATAACGTTGAATTTAAACATTTTAATTTTAAATGTTCTTTGCGCCAATCACAGTGATCTAATCGTTATACGATTATCTATGCATAAGAGCTAAATTGACCGACTTGAATTCAACTGAAAGTGCTCAACGATAAGAAACGAGTTTCTTATATATATATATATATATATACATATATATATATATATATATATATATATATAAGTAATGTAATCAAAAGGATGTAGTGTTTACCTAATATATGCAATGGTAAACTTCAATCTAATATAAATACTAGTATTTATATATAGATAATTTAATCCCAACCGAATAAAAAACGCTCAATACGCAATAGAGAGTAGAGCTAATTATCAGAGAAAGAACATTAAAACTGCAAGATGAACTTTACAATCCAAATTTATTTTCGACTGAATACTCAAAAAAAAAAAAAAACAATTTACAAAGTCCTTAATCTGTGGAGTTTCAAAGAATGTTATTCTTTCTATTCTTCTCATCAGAGAACAGAAAAAATCAGCAAATATATATATATATATATATATATATATATATATATATATATATATATGTGTGTGTGTGTGTGTACGTATGTGTGTATATATACATATATATGTACGTATGTGTGTATATATACATATATATATATATATATATATATATATATATTTATATATATAAACTTTTTTCTCTCTTCTTCCTCACTGATTTTTTTTCTGTCATCTTCTTCATTGATTTTTCTTAATTACACTTTGTATCGGCAGCCGTGTTAAACGCATATCTTATTTTTCTTTTATTAATATTATTGGAATTTTTCCCCTTGTCCTTGTAAATATTTGTGAATTATTCCACGGATTTCGGCCTTTTGGATTATTTTGGACCATCTTCCAATTACGCGATTTCCTTGGATTTTACTTGTTCGAATGGAAATTACCATTCACCAGACTATCCATTCACGTGTAATCACATTTTTCTTCACCATATTCCCTCTGCTTCATTTTTTGTTATCAAGTAAAATCTTTGACTTTCTTGCAGTTTCATCAAATACTTTTGTATGCAAATTCCGATCCCGCATTTTGCTAATTCCTACCCTCGGATGAGAAGGAAAGTATTTTTTCGAAACTCCACGGATTAAGGACTATCCACTTATTAAGTGTTTCTTTTTCAGATTAAAAATGTTTTTAACTCCTTTTCAAAGTGTTTTAACATGTTTTATTAAATATTTGCTCTTTATATATATATATATATATATATATATATATATATATTAAATATCATTGGGAGATGGTCCAAAGTAATCCAAAAGACATAAATCCTTGGAATTATTCACAAATGGGCATAAGGAAAAGGGAATGAGTTCAAATAATATTATTAAAAGAAAGATAAGGTGTATGTAAAAAAAAAGAAATGGAAGAAATTTAAAATTCGACTGTAAAGGCTGGGCTAATTTAAGAAAAATCTTTTGTATATATATATATATATATATATTATTTATGCATCATCATAAAATGTAATAGGTAGATATATTTTATGTATCGATAGTCAGCATTTACTTCAAAGGTGCTCAATACGTGAATAAAGTTTGGTAATACATTCTGAAAATATATAGCACTAGCAGTTCCGCCCGGCTTTGTTCGGGCCCTATGTACTGTTCATAACTTTATGTGCATATGTATATATTAAAAAGTGTGAATATGTACGTTAATGCCTTTCTGTATAATAGGCTTCCTTAACTACCATAGAGAAAAGTTGGTAGAGACAACAGATGTTAAATTTGGTTAAACTTTGATCCCAATTTGGACCCCTTAACATATATTGTTTTGGGCTCAAATTAAATTAAAATGTCCAAGTAACCTACATCTAAAATTTCAAGCGTTTAGACCCAAAATTGGCGGAGGAGTTTGGTAAAGTCTGCAAAGGTCAACTCTTTCAACTTTGACCTCTTGCCAGCCAAATTTTCGCCCAAAAACTGATTAAAAAGCTTGCTGCATGTCTTAATACCTTTATGTAAAATTTCAAATTTTTAGACCCAAAATTGACTGCATAGTTCGCTAGAGACCGCAAATGTTAAATCCTTTGAACTTTAACGCCTTGGAAACCAAATTTTTAGGCCCCAAACCGATTTAAAAGCTTGCCCTTTGTCTGAATACACTTTATGTAAAATTTCAAATATTTATACTTAAAATTGGCTGAGTAATTTGGAAGAGACCGCAGAGGTCAATTTCTTTTTAACATTGACCCCAATTTTGATTCCTTAGCATGTATTCTTTTGAGATAAAATCAAATTAGAAAATTTGATCCATATCCAAATAATCTATATCTAGCTTTGCAAGTGTTTGACCTAAAATTGGCGGAGGAGTTTGGTAGAGTTCTCAAATGTCAAATCGTTGGACTTTGACCTCTTAACAGCCAAATTTCTGGTCGACAACCGATCAAAAGGTTATCCCCAAATCTTTATACCCTTATGTCAAATCTCGAGTCTGTAGACTGAAAATTGATAGAGTTATTGTGTAGGGAAATGTACACAGACAGACATTTTCACTTTTATAGATATATAGATTTACCTTAGACAGAGCTTCATCATGATAAGGAATGGTAAAATGCATGTTAGTCTGACGATCCCTTACAGGAATGCAACGCGGAAGGTATTCATACATTTTTCTCTCTCCCTCTCCCTCTTTCTCTCTCTTTCTCTATCTTTCTGTCTGTCTGTCTGTCTGTCTGTCTTTCTCTCTCTCTCTCTACAGCGCACTCAAAGAGACTTGCACATGTATCCTTACAAGGTTCAATTAGTGCAATCTTTACAACCAGCAGACTTTCAGAAACGACTAAATTATGCTGTCAGGTTTCAGGAAACTGCAAGAAATGACAATGAGTTTATTCACATGTTGATAATAGGCTATGAGACTTATTTCCATATAAATGGGTATGTCATTAAGCAGCATACCAGATTCTGGGGCACCGAAAATACACACCAAGTTCATGCGAGTCCAATGCACCCAGTTAAAGTCACAGTACGGTGTGGATTAACTGCATAGAGATTTATTGGACCCTTTTTCTTTGAAGATGCGAATAAAAATGCTATGATTGTAACTGCTAAGAGATATAAAGATATGCAAGTGGATTTCGTACAACCGCAGTTAACAAACATGCCAGTGTTATGGTGACAACAAGATGGGGCAACTGCACATACAGCTAGAGCCACAAAGCAGTTGTTAACTGTGATGTTTCAGGACCGGAAAATCTCTCCAAATTATGATTTTGAATAGCCTCTACGTTCGCCTGATTTGATAGGACCAGACTTTTGGCTTTAGAGATATCTTCAAGACAAAGTGTATGCAAATAAGCCTCGAACCATCCAAGAATTTAAGGCAAACATACGACAGGAAATTCTTTCCCTACAATCTCCGATGTTAAGAACTGTCATGAAGAATAGCTTAGAAAGAGCTCGACTTTACGAAGCCGATAATGGAGGCTATCTAGGAGATATTATCTTTCGTAATTAAAACAAAACCAATATCCACACTCTAAACTGTGTAATAAAATAAAATAAAATAAAATAATTCAATACAGTCATTTAAGAAAAACCTGTTTCATTTTCAAACTGTAAAGTGACTTATGGGTCACACTGTATATATATATATATATATATATATATATATATATATATATATATATATATATATATATATATATGTGTGTGTGTGTGTGTGTGTATGTGTCGCAAGTGTGAATCCTGGCGAAGCATATTTTCTGTCGTTTTTGTGGAAGCTGTACATTAATATCTATATACCTATATATGCAAACCCACACATATGTACATGTATATATGTATATATATATATGTGTGTGTGTGTGTGTATGTATGTATGTATGTATTTATAATACATAAATGTGACTGTGCGTATATTTATATAAGAAAGAAAAGACGAGAGAATGAAAGAAAGAATAATAATAATAATAATAATAATAATAATAATAATAATAATAATAATAATAATAATAATAATAATAATAAAAACATTTTAAAGCTTGATATCAATCATGTTATCCCCGTCAGCTTATGAGATGCTGAGGGTTATATATTTCTTACCCACCTGTCATTTTATTCATTGACAGGGGTTCTTCCGAAATGTTTTTATTTCGCAAACCTCCACACAGGGCCTGTCCATCGCCTCGCCCGTCAAATTTGTCATTATTTTATTTGCATTTTTTATTCCCGCCATTTCAGTAGATCATTTTCATATCTCCTTTTACTTCCGTTTGCCTTTCTCCCTTTCTTCAGCTTTTCTTTCTTTTTTTTTTTTTTTTTGAATATGATAAATCACCCTTGTCAAGGTTGAAAAGAGGAGTAAAAGCTTAGGTTAGAATTTATTTGCTCTTTATACACAGCTTGTTTGTCCGAAAACTCAGGGGCTTTTTGTTTCCCTAAAAAATACACGCAAACAAAACAAAAAGAGACAAACACTTTCGGATATTAGACTAATTGATCGTAATGTATATGTGTGAACAGCGATTTTTGTGTTTGTTATTTTTGTTCTTGTATTGATTAACGAACTAAGTTTGTCCGCAACAAACAGAACGCTAAATGTGGCGCAAGTTTATACAAAATAAACGTATTTTTTTTTTTATTCAAAATAATCACATCCAAACAAACTAACGTTTGAAAGAAAATATGTTCGCATCACATGAAGCACCGTGTACATAGAAATATTGTTTTGTTTCAATTTTATTTACAATAAAATCACTCAAGACCCGAAGGCTATTCGAGGATAAAGCTTAATGCATGTAAGGTGGTAGTGTCGTAATCGTTAATCGGATGGATTGGGTAGTTTTTAAATTAATTAAAGAGATGGTTCAACAATAACTTTTTTACATTAAAATCACTACTTATCAAGATCCGAAGGCCATTCGAAGATAAAACTTGATATATTTAAGATGGTAGTGGCTTAATCGCTAATAACATAGATTGAGTACAATTTAGATGAATTAAAGAGACAGTGCAACAATAACTTGTTTACATTAGACTTGAAGGCTACCATATTGCAATCAGCCGAGAAGCAGGACATTGGAAGTGTTCCACAGACGGGCGGTTTTAGGAAATAAACTTTGTTTAGATTTAGACACAGGTGGGGGAAATTATTGTCGCAATGGTAGAAATGCGTAACTCTGGGTGATTCATATTAAGAAACAGACTAATAATCTTGCTAAGTTTCGTTGCTCTACATTTATGCAAAGTGGGTAAGATGCTTTATTTATTAATTTCCCCTCGTATGTATGCAACTCAACTTAAGTGGTTAATCCATATCTTTAAACTCGTCAACAAGAACCTCATTAGCAGATGCAGTTTTTCATATCTAGGAAATTAAGTTTACCTATTCTGTAAATATAACTATGAGGTGCATTCAATAATTTTTCAAACGTTTTTCGTATGAGCACTTTTTTTGATAGTGCACACATGCAATTCTAGTCCCCTTCGAAGTAATCTCCTTCGTTTTCAATGCATTTGTTGTGTCGTTCCAACAACTTCTGGAAGGACCCATGAAAGTCTCTTGTGTGAGAGTATCTATGGTCCTCGCACCAGCCTCTTCTCTCTCTACAATTGTTTCATAGCGGCAGCCTGTAAGGTTTTCCTTGAGCTTAGGAAATAACCAAAATCACAGGAAGCAAGAATTGGACTAGACGGAGGGTGAGTAGATGTCTGATGCCCATCTTGGTCTGTGACAAAGAAGGGATGTGGACTGATGTATTGTCCTGATGGAAATGCCACTGACCTGATTTGAACAGTGCTGGCCTCTTCCGACGAAATCTCTTCCTGAACTATCTTAAAACCACAACATAGCATTCCTTGCTGAATGTTTGTCCAGTGGGAACCCAGACCATATAGATAATACCCGTGCTATCAAAAAAAAAAAAAAGGGGGGATCATCACAAGTTTCTGGCTGGATTTGTTTTGTCTGTCCTTCTTGGGTTTAGGAGAGCCAATATATTTTCACTGAGAACTCTGTATCTTGGTCTCTGGATAATAGCAGTAGGTCCAGCTTCCATCGCAGGTCACGAATCATCAAGAACTACCAGTTCTGAATTGATCAGCTGGACCATCCCCCCTGCTGTCACTTTCTGATCTTCTCTGCGCACTCCTGGGACAAACTTCGCGAAAATCTTCTGCATCTTCAGTAATTCGCGAATAATTTTGTGTACAGTACCCACACTGCCATCAAACAATACACTTATTGTCTCTATACACATATAACGGTCCTTATTCATGAAATTCTTTATTTGGCCAATCAATTCTAGTGTTCTGACTTCCTTACTCCCCCTACACCTCTAATTATCTCTCACAGATTCCCTACTTTCCTTGAATCTCTTAAAACTGATGCGCATTTCATACAAGATGGTCCAAAACAGTCTAAAGCATTCAATGCGTTTATATGGACATTTTTCCAAGTTTAAAACAGAATTTTATTGGATATCGTTCTTCTAAGCTGTCACAACGTCCAGATAGCATGTTTGAAATTCAACAACTGCAACAATCAAGTTTTATTATTCCAATCCCCGCTGTAGCTGTTCATTTGAACTTGAAATAAAAGAAGTTGTCAATCACCTCATGATGTATAGCAATAACATACTGAATTTTCAGGAATCTACGACAATTTTAAAGTAATTTACAAAAAGTCTGGAAATTTATTGAAGGCACCTCGTAAATCACTACTTACCTAGACCAAAACCTACTCGAGGATGATTATTGGTGATATTTCATGTTTACAGAATTATAAATGAATTATGAGCTATGATTTAATCAGTTATGATTCAACAGATATTTGTAGACATTAGACTTGAAAACGATCATGTTGTAGTCGTTAGAAAAATATTGTAGTATCGTGTTCTACTGACAAGAAGTTCTCGGAAAAATGTCTATTCATGAAAAATTCTGTTGAATTTACTAAAGTACGAACGATTAGTATGTGTTTGCTGTTCGCTTGACTAAGAAAAAAATTCAAAGACTTTGTTTCTGACGTTTCAGAATGTTTGAGATAAGGATTGAAAATTTCGATTATTTCGATTAAATGAACCAGTGTTTTCGTCTTGAGTGTTATTTTTACGACGTTTAACCTCCGATCTTTTAAGGTGTATTTTGTGTAATTTGTGAATTTTTCTACCGAACTCAAGAATCTGTATGGAATTTCAAGCGGAATCATTTATTTAATCCACGGGAAAACATGCTCTTGTTCCGTCAGCCAGTTTTGACTAAATTTTTAGTATGGCCCGCGCTGAAAGGGTTTCACTTGGACATGAATTTTATTTAATAATTTTCCGTTGCATCAAAGTATTTCCTGCCGAGAAAGAGTTTCGAGTTGACAATATATTATGAAGAAGTTCTGAGCTTATATCGATCGACACGTAATGAGAATAACACTCAAGAGGAGAACATAATTTCGAATAATTCATTTGTTTCTTATTATATCTTATTTTCCTACTTTTTAATTATGATTAAAAGTTTTTAAAAAGATTTTATAAATTCCGACATTGATATGAACACCATATCGAAAGTGTCCATTTTCAATCTGTGGTTAATTTGGCTTTTAGATCAACCATTTAATTGTGATGCTACAATACACACGCAAACACACACACATTCATCACATACTCACACACACACACATACATACACACGCACACACACGCACACACACGCACACACACGCACACACACTTGCTCTTTGTCTCACACACACACACACTTACTCTTTGTCTCACACACACACACAGATATATATATATATATATATATATTTATATATATATATTTTATTTACACACAAAGATTATATTTGTGAAAATGGCCGCTATACCATTCACGATTCTATCAAACCGTCCACAAAATGTAGTTTAATTGTTATATATCAAAACAAACCGTTTATTTCCATCTCAGCAAATTTGATGGTCGCTTATTAGTTAAGTGACTCACTTCTTGAAAGTATTTTCGCTTCGGGACAAACAGACTATTTTCCGTAAGAGTTATTTAATTTTGAGAAAAATCACCCAGAAAGAAGAAAACATTAGACAACCGACAGTTAAAAGTTAGCAGCTCAGGCTAATATCTTGCCAAATGTAATTTCTTTTTTTGTTCACAAATAACGTAAAATAAGCAAAAGAAAAAAATGCCACTCGAAACTGTAAACAGATTTCTGGGGTTGTTTTTTCTGTCGGAGAAAAGAGAAACTTATAAAAATAAAAGTAATTTTTCCAACTCTTACAGTTAGAAAAAAAATTAACAATATATAACAAATAGAAATAGGGGAAAAATGATTTTCAAAATGGCGGATTAGTATAAGATTTGGAAGCAAGGACAACAAACACCACGGATTTAAAACTCATGTACAAATAAATATTTTAAAGAAGAAAGAAAACAACTGAAGGTAAAAAGAAAAGAAAAAAATTTCTTTCATTTTATACTAAATAATATTCTATTATTGTACGTTCTTATTTTTGATAATATAATCAATGAATTTCTAAATAAGCGAATAGCGATTTCTTTTTTATTAAAACCTTTTTCATATGAGTTATCTATTAAACAGTGATTACCAGAATAAACGATGAAGTAGACCCTAAATATAAATACATATAACAAAGATTTCAACAAAAAAGAAAAAGAGGATAATCGAAAGAGAAATAAGAACATAGAACGAAACAAATTCTAGTATTATTTTGAGTTTTAAGACTACTCTGTTTTTTTATTCAGCGTTATTCTCATAAAGTATTTCGGCCGATGCAACCTCCGACCTTCTTCAGGAGTGTTGAACTCGGAAATCTTCCTGTAGTATTTGGGAAGCTGCATTTCAAACGAAAACCTTATTTTAATCCACAAGGATAACATGATCTTCTACCATCAGACATGACTGTGTAAAAGTTCTAATTCGCAATTATATTTTGAGTGTGGCCCGCACTGAGGATTGAACCTTCGACCTCCAGAAATGTGAAATTTGTAACTGAAACCGACAGAAAGATTTCCAAGTTTGATTAAGATACACCTGAAGAAGGTCGGAGCTGACGTCGACCAAAATGTAAAAATAATAATCAAGATGGGAATCCAAATAAAACTAATAAATAATTTTAATCCCAGTAGTTCAGATACATATCATCCACGTGAGTTTAAATATTTCATATCTGCAATCAATTTAATCTATAGTCATTAGACATCTACATATTAAGCAAGACTCCCTGAATGTAAATTTCTTTTTACAACTCCGTACGCTTTGTTGTATTGTGAGATACAAAATTATCGGTTGTCTACACATGGATCTTATGGTTGCATCAAGGAGGTAACCATCAACCTTTGTAACCTTTATCCTCGAGTGGCCCAAACACAAAGATGCAACACTGATCAGACTTAAGAGAGATATAGGTATGCAATCTTTTGTAACTTGCCCAGGAAAAAGAAGTCCTCCCGCCCAGATATGGCAGCAATAGACTGTAGTCTTCTGTCAGATCTGCAAAAACTATATCAATTTGGTTACAATATATATATATATATATATATATATATATATATATATATATATATATATATATGTATGTATATATGTGTGTGTGTGTGTGTGTGTGTGTGTGTGTGTGTGTGTACACAAGATACGTCGAATCATAGAAAATTCTAGGTTGGTATCTGGGGGCGCGTTTAATTCACTGAATGGAGATGCACCCCGAATAAACTCGTCTGGCGGATCGGCGAAACGTAATGGCTTCCCGGCAAGCTACTGCAAGGTGTCTTCCTTGCCGAAACGAATGGTGACATCTGTAGTGTGTGCGACACGGAGTTGCGCCTCGTGGATCACCTTAACTCTGGAGCTGGGGTTGGCTCAATCCTAATGATCAAAATGTATACTCGTACCCGAATTCTACCAACGACCAACGACAATATATATATATGAATTTTATTTATAAACCGATCATTATGAAAGTGTTAATATATATTCTCGACCACCCAGTGAGTATAACTGCCACTTTATATTTTTTGTAAACTATCACATTTATTCATACTTGCCTCCAATAAAAATGTAATTATTGATTTAAAAATAAGTTAGAATTACAATTGTATGAAATTATGAATTCTACGCTTTTATTGAAACTTTTTATATTCTTACAGCTATTGGATAAGGGTTTCAAAATCTTCCATCTGCTTACGTAACCTATCGGAAGGTGCTGGCGCAAACTTGCCGATGATTTGGTAGGAAACTGGGTAAAAAAGAAAAGAGAAGACGACAAAATATTGCTTCGGCTGGAAGAAGATTGACGACCGGATAATCTCAGTTAAGCGTAAACCCGCCGATTGTAAAATTCAGAAGGGCAAATACAACGACCATCAGTCGGACGCTATTTTCATTTTAGAGTTCATCGTCGTTCGTCACCTTTACGATCTTGTCAACATCAGCCAAAAATATCTGAGTTGTATAAAAATACGACAGTGGTTCAAAAGGTAAGACATTCTCTTTTTAACTCAGATGCTAAAACGTTGAAGAATTACAAAATCCCAAGTGGTACCTTAAGACGAAGCGACCTTTTGTGCTTCAGAATTAAATTTTCTACATAGTCACCACCATTCACAATGCACTTCTACCAAAATCTTTTGGTGCATCAGTCGTAAAAGAGTAGTACGCGCTTTGTTACTTATATATCTGTCGCCACTCTGAAATCGACAAAGACATTTTTTAATTGTGCTGAAAAATTGCATCGGCTTTGTAAACATTCAACAGGCACCGATGAATGTTGATCGGTTAATTTTTTTTTTGTATACAGAAATGAATGTTGATCGGTTAATTTTTTTGTATACAGAAATGAATGTTGATCGGTTAATTATTTTTTGTATACAGAAATGAATGTTGATCGGTTAATTTTTTTTTTTGTATACAGAAATGAATGTTGATCATTTAATTTTTTTTTTGTATACTGAAATGAATGTTGATCGGTTAATTTTTTTTTTGTATACAGAAATGAATGTTGATCGGTTAATTTTTTTTTGTATACAGAAATGAATGTTGATCAGTTAATTTTTTTTTGTATACAGAAATGAATGTTGATCGGTTAATTTTTTTTTTGTATACAGAAATGAATGTTGATCAGTTAATTTTTTTTTGTATACTGAAATGAATGTTGATCGGTTAATTTTTTTGTATACAGAAATGAATGTTGATCGGTTAATTTTTTTTGTATACAGAAATGAATGTTGATCAGTTAATTTTTTTTGTATACAGAAATGAATGTTGATCGGTTAATTTTTTTGTATACAGAAATGAATGTTGATCGGTTAATTTTTTTTGTATACTGAAATGAATGTTGATCGGTTAATTTTTTTTTGTATAGAGAAATGAATGTTGATCGGTTAATTTTTTATGTATACAGAAATGAATGTTGATCGGTTAATTTTTTTTGTATACAGAAATGAATGTTGATCGGTTAATTTTTTTTGTATACTGAAATGAATGTTGATCGGTTAATTTTTTTTATGTATACAGAAATGAATGTTGATCGGTTAATTTTTTTTGTATACAGAAATGAATTTTGATCGGTTAATTTTTTTTGTATACTGAAATGAATGTTGATCGGTTAATTTTTTTGTATACTGAAATGAATGTTGATCGGTTAATTTTTTTGTATACAGAAATGAATGTTGATCGGTTAATTTTTTTTGTATACAGAAATGAATGTTGATCAGTTAATTTTTTTTGTATACAGAAATGAATGTTGATCGGTTAATTTTTTTGTATACAGAAATGAATGTTGATCGGTTAATTTTTTTTGTATACTGAAATGAATGTTGATCGGTTAATTTTTTTTTGTATAGAGAAATGAATGTTGATCGGTTAATTTTTTATGTATACAGAAATGAATGTTGATCGGTTAATTTTTTTTGTATACAGAAATGAATGTTGATCGGTTAATTTTTTTTGTATACTGAAATGAATGTTGATCGGTTAATTTTTTTTATGTATACAGAAATGAATGTTGATCGGTTAATTTTTTTTGTATACAGAAATGAATTTTGATCGGTTAATTTTTTTTGTATACTGAAATGAATGTTGATCGGTTAATTTTTTTGTATACAGAAATGAATGTTGATCGGTTAATTTTTTTTGTATACTGAAATGAATGTTGATCGGTTAATTTTTTTTTGTATACAGAAATGAATGTTGATCAGTTAATTTTTTTTGTATACTGAAATGAATGTTGATCGGTTAATTTTTTTTGTATACAGAAATGAATGTTGATCGGTTAATTTTTTTTTGTATACAGAAATGAATGTTGATCAGTTAATTTTTATGTATACAGAAATGAATGTTGATCGGTTAATTTTTTTGTATACAGAAATGAATGTT
Source organism: Euprymna scolopes (assembly GCF_053919585.1). Lineage (NCBI taxonomy): Eukaryota > Metazoa > Mollusca > Cephalopoda > Sepiida > Sepiolidae > Euprymna > Euprymna scolopes. The sequence continues at coordinate 37,181,332 of NC_136490.1, read as the reverse complement.
GATCGGTTAATTTTTTTTGTATACAGAAATGAATGTTGATCGGTTAATTTTTTTTTGTATAGAGAAATGAATGTTGATCGGTTAATTTTTTATGTATGCAGAAATGAATGTTGATCGGTTAATTTTTTTTTGTATACAGAAATTCAGTGACGCATCTCTATTCTGACGCACGTCGATGATAGGGGTTGC
>NC_136490.1:37108643-37176143 GCF_053919585.1 Euprymna scolopes | reverse complement strand
CGATGTTTTTCTAAAATGAATTAGGACTAAAAAATTAAAAAATACCGGCTATTGGGGAAACCAATTCCAACTATAAAATCTTTGAATACATACGATATGATGATGGGTACCTTATATGTATTCAATTTAATTCCTGTTTCCTATGCATATAATACGGTAAAATGTGCATCACCCGTGCCAAAATTTCTATTACAAGTACGACATATTAAGTACATGTAAAATATACGTTATATAATTTACAAATCTTTATTAATTTTCTTATTCTAATTTTTGAATCAGAACACACGAAACTAAGTATGATTTTATTTAATCGACTACATTTTAGTATAAGTTATTGTTTTGTTTACTCATTGGGTTTAGTTTTTTTCAAGTTTATAATTAAATATTTTCTCTTTACATTATATGAAGAATTCTGACTGCAAAAATATCGGAGGAACCAATGCAAACAATAGAATATTCAGATTCTTACGATATGATGATGCTGAACGTGAAGGATATGGGATTATGTTGGGGGCATGAGTTATCTATTGTTAGGAATGCTACTAACTTTAAAACAAAGAAAGAAAACAAATAGAAATTTATATCCAAAACTACGACAGATTTACGACACAAAGTCAGAATCACAGCCGAAATTGAGATCACGACCTTTAAAGACATCACCTTAAACTTCACGGAAAACACATATAAACCGCGCGTGAAAAAATGTTTTCGACCGATGTATGTTGATCCTGGCTCGGATCAAATCCTCTTATTCTTAAGTGTATCAATATCGATTAGCCATAGAATTATCAACAAGGATTGTACTGAATAAATTTTTAATGACAATACCCAATATATAAACGCAGTTGTCTGTCTGTATGTTTGTAGGCTGTATATTCGGCTAAAAGCCAAACATGATAAAACAAACACCAACAAAGTTGTTATTTCCTTGATTGGTGTTGCCCCGGATGAATAATATAAATAAATTGAACAAAGTTATTCATTCTCTGTGGGTCAACTAATCCAGTCTTCATAATGGATAATAGGTTTTTCATTGCTATTATGTAATAATTTGGAAAGAAAATACTGACTCATTCTTAGAGGAATCTATTGCATAAAGGAGAGTTATATGTTTATATGTTTGTATGCCCAACCAGAGAAGAAAGAGTTGGGAGGAGAAAGGTGGTATTAAGAAAGCGAAGGGGTAAAAATAAGGCGAGTGATAGCAGAAAAAAATCAATGAGTTTTAAGGTAGAAGTTTAAATAAAAATATGTTACACTTTGCCCCGTCTAATGACGGGTTGCTCTGCTTTTTAATATAAACACTTCGATATTCTTGTTTCATATTAGTTCCGTTGAAATTTCAGGAAATCAAAAGGACCGCTTCCTTGATCTAACACTTGATATCTACAGGAGATACATAGATACACGAGATACATAGAAACATGAATTACATAGATACATGAAATATAAATATACATGAAATACTAAGACAGATGAAATACATAGATACATGAAATACATAGATACATGAAATACATAAATACATGAAATACATAGATACATAAAATACATGGATACATGAAATACAGATACATGAAATACTTACATACGTGAAATACATAGATACATAAAATACATAGATACATGAAATACTTAGGTACATGAAATACATAGATACATGAAATACTTAGACACATGACATACATAGATACATAAAGTACATAGGTACATGAAATACAGAGATACAGGAAATACATAGATACATAACATACATAGATACACGAAATACTTAGACACATGAAACACATAGATACATGAAATACATAGATACATGAAATTGATAGACACAAGAGATACACAGGTACATGAAATACATAGATACATGAAATACATAGATACATGAAATACGTAGATACATAGATACATGAAATACATAGATACATGAAATACATAGATACATGAAATACGTAGATACATAGATACATGAAATACATAGATACATGAAATACAGAGACACATGAAATACATAGATACATGAAATACAGAGACACATGAAATACATAGATACATGAACTACATAGATACATGAAATTCATAGATACATGAAATACATAGACACATGAAATACATAGATACATGAAATTGATAGACACAAGAGATACACAGGTACATGAAATACATAGATACATGAAATACATAGATACATGAAATACATAGATACATAGATACATGAAATACATAGATACATAATATACATAGATACATGAAATACTTAGATATATGAAATACATAGATACATTAAATACATAGATACATGTAATACGTACATACATGAAATACATAGATACATAGATAAATGAAATACATAGATACATATACATGAAATACATAGATACATAATATACATACATAGATACATGAAATACTTAGATACATGAAATACTTAGATACATGAAATACATAGATACGTGAAATACTTAGATACATGAAATACATAGATACATGAAATACATAGTTACATGAAATACTTAGATACATTAAATACATAGATACAAGAAATACATAGATACATGAAATACATAGATACGTGAAATACTTAGATACATTAAATACATAGATACATGAAATACATAGATACATTAAATACATATATACATGAAATACATAAATACATGAAATTCACAGATACATTAAATACATATATACATTAAATACATAGATACATGAAATACATATATACACGAAATACATATATACATGAAATACATAGATACATTAACTACATAGATACATGAAATACATATATACATGAAATACATAGATACATTAAATACATAGATACATGAAATACATATATACATGAAATACATAGATACATGAAATACATAGACACATGAAATACATAGATACATGATATACATAAATACATGAAATACATATATACATGAAATACGTAGATACATGAAATACATAGATACATGAAATACATAGATACATGAAATACATAGACACATGAAATACATAGATACATGATATACATATATACATGAAATTCATAGATACATGAAATACATAGATACATGAAATACATAGATACATAAAATACATGGATACTTTAAATACATAAATACTTAGATACATGAAATACTTAGACACATTAAATACATAGATATATGAAATACATAGACCCATGAAATACATATATACATGAAATACATAGATACATGAAATACAAAGATACTTTAAATACATTGATACAAGAAATACATAAATACATAGATACATGAAATATATAGATACATGAAATACATAGATACATAGATACTTGAAATACATGGATACATAGATACATGAAATACATAAATACACAGATACATGAAATACATTGATACATGAAATACATAGATACTTGAAATACATTGATACATGAAATACATAGATACATAGATACATGAAATACATAGATGCTTGAAATACATTGATACATGGAATACATAGATACATGAAATACATAGATACAGTAAATACATAGATACTTTAAATATACTTTAAATACATTGATACATGAAATACATTAATACATAGATACATGAAATACATCGATACATGAAATACATAGATACATAGATACATGAAATACATAGATACATAGATACATGAAATACATAGATACATATATACATGAAATACATAGATACATGGATACATAAAATACATAGATACATAGATACATAATATAAATAGATACATAGATACATGAAATACTTAGATACATGAAATACTTAGATACATGAAATACTTAGATACATAAAATACATAGATACATGAAATACTTAGATACATGAAATACTTAGATACATGAAATACATAGATACATGAAATACATAGATACATGAAATACAGAGACACATGAAATACATAGATACATGAAATACTTAGATACATTAAATACTTAGATACATGAAATACTTAGATACATGTAATACATAGATACATGAAATACCGGCTATTGGGGAAACCAATTCCAACAATAAATCTTTGAATACATACGATATGATGATGGGTACCTTATATGTATGCAATTTAATTCCTGTTTCCTATGTATATAATACGGTAAAATGTGCATCACCCGTGCCAAAATTTCTATTACAAGTACGACTTATTAAGTACATGTAAAATATACGTTATATAATTTACAAATCTTTATTAATTTTCTTATTCTAATTTTTTAATCAGAACACACGAAACTAAGTATGATTTTATTTAACCGACTACATTTTAGTATAAGTTATTGTTTTGTTTACTCATTGGGTTTAGTTTTTTTTCAAGTTTATAATTAAATATTTTCTCCTTACATTATATGAAGAATTCTGACTGCAAAAATATCGGAGGAACCAATGCAAACAATAGAATATTCAGATTCTTACGATATGATGATGCTGAACGTGAAGGATATGGGATAATGTTGGGGGCATGAGTTATCTATTGTTAGGAATGCTACTAACTTTAAAACAAAGAAAGAAAACAAATAGAAATTTATATCCAAAACTACGACAGATTTACGACACAAAGTCAGAATCACAGCGGAAATTGAGATCACGACCTTTAAAGACATCACCTTAAACTTTACGGAAAACACATATAAACCGCGCGTGAAAAAATGTTTTCGACCGATGTATGTTGATCCTGGCTCGGATCAAATCCTCTTATTCTTAAGTGTATCAATATCGATTAGCCATAGAATTATCAACAAGGATTGTACTGAATAAATGTTTAATGACAATACCCAATATATAAACGCAGTTGTCTGTCTGTATGTTTGTAGGCTGTATGTTCGGCTAAAAGCCAAACATGATAAAACAAACACCAACAAATAAAATACATACATGAAATACATAGATACATAGATACATTAAATACGTAGATACATATATACATGAGATACATAGATACATGAAATACATAGATACATAGATACATAATATACATAGATACATGAAATACTTAGATACATGTAATACTTAGATACATAAAATACATTGATACATGAAATACTTAGATACATGAAATACATAGATACATGAAATACATAGATACATAGATACATGAAATACATGAATACAGGAAATACATAGATACATTAAATGTATAGATACATGAAATACATAGATATCCGAGTATTCCTTGAAATTTCTCCTTTACCTCTCAAACTGAGTTAGTAAAGAAGTTGAGAACATTATTCTCCTCGACTCAATCGTATGTTATAGTTTATCGTTCTTGTAGTTTATTGGGCTTACTACATTCAAGAATAAGAATTTATCTATTGTGTGGAGTATGAAGTTTCGTGCAGTTACTTGAGTGAAAAAAATACTTAGAGTAAGGACATTATTTCCCATAAAATCTAGTATGGGTTCCTCATAACAAAGATATCTTAATTGGGGTTCAAATACTACGTGACTTTGAATATTTAGTCAGGGTTTACGTGTGGAGAAAAGTATCCTCATAATAGGTTGTCTTGCCAAACCCTTGTACAACGAAAACTTAGACACTCGATGACAGTGTCTAGTAGGAATTTAAGAGTGCAGAATATGAGTCCTTTTAAACAAGATTATATTTACTAATAAAACAAAAAGACGTATAATTGCATAGTCAATATTTATTGCTATTAACGTGTGATGACTGAAAGTATGCATTAATGACCTGAAATTTTAATTTCTTTGTTGTAGATATTTAAGGTATGAGACTATTGTAAACGTCCGTGAGAAACAGACATGCGGCATTGAATTCCTGACATAGTGCACCGAGAACGGTAATGACTATGTAGAAAAAAATTCTGTGGCACAAGAGGTCGCTCTTTTAAATATTACCACTCGAGTCTTCGTAGCTTTTCATTTTTTTTTTTAGTTAAAAATATGCGACTTTATTTTTGGAACGACTCTAGTAAGACAAATCGCACTCCGGGCCCCTATGGACAGTCATCGTTCATCGCTGGCAAAAGTGCATTGAGAATTGTGGTCACTATGTAGAAAAATAAATACTGCTGCACAAAAGGTCGCTTGTTTTAATGGTACCACTTCCGTGTTCGTTAGCTTCGATATTTTAGTTTGTAGATAGGAGTCTTTACCTTTGGAACTGCCTAGTATAATAAAAAAATAATTATAGTAATAATTATGTCTGCTCCTTTAAGAACTGGGTTCTTATCGTTGAGCACTATAGTTTGTAAGAAAAAAGTCCAAGTGCGTAGATTATGATGTTAAAGTCATTTGATCACTCTTGACCTACCGTGAATGACATATACACTCCATAATTGTTAAACTTAACTAAATTCTCACAGTGTATGTTCCTTGCTAATGGAGTCAGAGATGGCTACGTGACCAGGTTGAAATCTCTCGATCAGCTGTAATCGTGACTCCTTACGCTGAATTTCCGAAAAGGTTAAACACTAGTATCTGTAAGTATAAAGATAATTATATATATATATATATATATATATATATATATATATATATATATATATATATATATATATATATATATATATATATATGTACATAAAATTTATTGGACTATACGACTCTCTCTCTCTTAACTTTCTATTTTACTTTTTACTGTACCTCTTTATACATACATATATATATATATATATATATATATATATATATATATATATATATATATAGTGTCATCTTTAAACGCATAGATTTGCATTCCGCCAGAGTACCCTTATTTGAAAGTTGATTTTCGTATACAAGTATATTTCTGTATCTATCCATTCTTATTAACAGACTTATTCTGCGCAATCTCATCTTAATGTCGAATTAAATTTTCCCTGGATGCATTTAGGAGAGAATAGGCGTCACCCCTCTCCTATCCGCAAGCACACACACACACACACACACACACACACACACACACACACCTACACACACACCTACACACACACACATACACTGTCGCTCTCTCTTTCTCTCTATCTCTTTTTACTTGGCTTGCGCTGCTAAACAGAGCTGCTCGTTTCTTTACAGAATTGTCTCCCATGACAACGAATTCTGGCCTTTTATGATTTATTTTATAATTTCACCTTCATGCTTTTTCTTCTTTTTCTCTCTTTGTATTATCTTCATCGTTTAATCTGTTTTCTGAATTTTCTATGTTTTTATCGTTTTTAGTTCAGTTTTTGTTTACAATTAACTTTAGGTACACGGCGTTGCCCGACGTCTGTTTTACTTTAATTTTTCTCTTTTTTATTTTAGACTACATATTTTTTTTTCCAAATAATATTTCGAAAGTTAAATTTATTCATTACAATAAAATTTTGCCATTCAATCGTTACTTGGACGAAATTATTACAAAACCGGAAGTAATTTTGCAAACGTATAGTAGTCACCAATGTTTATGCATTAATCGATGTAAATGGCTTCCAAGATTTCGGTCATTTAATAAATGCCTAGTTCCTCAGAATTTTAATTTTGGAAATTACTATCTATTCCATATGTTAAGATTATTTTAGTGTAAACCTTCCGCGTTTGGGTTAAGGAAAAATATAAAATAAAACATTTAAATTCTTTCTATTAATGGTAGAAAATAAGAAAATGTATGGTTAGATTAAAAATCGATGTGCGTGACGAATGAGTATAATCAGCTACTTTTTTTTTGTTCGTTCAGCTACCTCTTTATCTTTTTTTTATTTCATTTCAATCATCGTCAGATTTTAGTCAGGTGATGGTGGTCTAGACGACCTGGGTATTTCAAGTTCGAATCTAGTTCGTTCCACAAAAATCACTTTCACTTAGGATGTTGGCAACCTTCTCGTATTCTCGTAAGTACCCGCATGTTTTTCTAGAAAGAATGCTGATTATAAAAATATCGGAGAAACCAATGCTAGCAATAGAATATTTGGATTAACACTATATGATAACGATGATGATTTATACGTCCATTTGCGATTCGGACAAATTCTAAAAGTCAAAGATCTTTAAATGCTACCCTTTTTAATTTTTTAACTTTGGTTAATATTCGATCTCTCATCATTACAAAAGCAAACCAGTTTTCAATGGAATGTGTGAAATGAAAAAGTTTCCAATTAAGGAAATTCATTTTTAAACTCCAAAACTGACAATTCGATGTGTAATTCGACAATTCTATAAAAGAAGGGCTTGGTAAATAAAAATTTAATTCTTGCAGAAATACCTGCCTCAACTCCCAACATCAACAATGTTCAGTCTAAAACACACACACATACACACACACACACACACACACACACACACACACACACACACACACAAAGTTACCAATAATGGAACTTCGAAGCGAACTTTTTGACGCTTTTGTCTATTTTATTCACAACAACTTGGGACTTTCAAAGTATTATACTACCTCCCTATAAAATTGTTTATATAAATATATTTTGTTCATTAAAAAATGTTTGCATGTTTTCATTCCAAAATTCTACTTGTTAAGTTGCCTCTTGCGAACTAGTGACCCATTTATACCGTTCATGTTTTTATTCATTTTTTTCATTTGTCAATTTAACTACATATATTAATTGTTGACGCTGTTCTTAGCACTTTTCAAAAACGTTACTATAACCAAAAATATAATATGCGGATCCAGGAGTGGCACTACAGAGTGTAAACATGAAGTAAACTTATTTAACTGTGAACTTTAGAAAAACTATCGTAAGACATATGCTTTAATTTGAGTACATGGAATAGAGTATTAGTATAACGCGTATCTGTAGTATTAACAAGGACTGGAATGGAACTTATATATCTTATTAAATAAATTTACCTGGTGTAATGGGTGGGAGTCGAAATGCATGATAATGAGAAGGTAGGCACTCCACAAATATTTTCTTTATAAGACGAAAAATAAAATCTTGAGACGAAAATCCAAATCAGTTAATGCGAGCTAAAAATAATCTTTTCAAGATGCCGATGTGTTAGGCAAATGCCGGGTATAAAGCAGTTATCTATCTATCTATCTATCTATCTATCTATCTATCTGTCTGTCTGTCTGTCTGTCTGTCTGTCTATCTATCTAATTACAAATTCGTCTACCTGAGTAAATAACAAATTGGATCGTGGGAAAGGATAAGCTGAACGAGCGTCCAGATGCAGAAAGGGTCAAGGGGTCATGTTGTCACATGTATCAAACTGGGTGAGGGTTGAGTTGCACCGGAAGGTATGCTAACGAGAACCGAATCTGACGTGTCAAGTGTCCCGTATTCCAGTTTGCGCAAGCATATTTGTAGTTGGTTTGAGACGCATAAGAGTTAAGATGGGTTAAACAAGTCTCCTCATAAGGGAACGGCAGTCTCAAAATGAAGACAGAGAGACCACAAGTCAGAATTTACTCTAGTTCTGCTGTGATGAATATATATATATATATATATATATATATATATATATATATATATATATATATATATATATATATGTATATATATATATATTCACTCCCAGCAATTTCGTCACAGCAGAGAATATACAAACCTGACGACATACCTGTTTCTGCTTCTCCGCTGGGGAATTCGACAACATCTTGGGGGAATTGGGTTTTGTTAAAAGGAAAGGCTTCAAGATGGTCGCGACACACATGCAAATTCACAGACTAGATAAGTTACGGCCCGTTAAAAAGAGTTAAATGAACAGTTAAATACTGAAATACGTAATACACATTTTAACAGATAGATCTAAGACTAAAATTATTAAAGAAAGAATTCATCATTATTAAGAAGTCCTTATTATTATTATTATTATTATTATTATTATTATTATTATTATTATTATTATTATTATTATTATCATTATTATTATTATTATTATTATGATTATGATTATTATGATTTTTATTATTATCATTATTATTGTTATTGTTATGATTATTGTTATTATTATTATTATTATTATGATTGTTATGATTATTATTATTATTATTATTTTGACTTATTATTATTATGATTATTATGATGATTATTATTATTGCTATTATTATTATTATTATTATTATTATTATTAATTTTGATTTTTCTAGCTGTAGTTATTACCGATTTTATGCTGATAGGCGGATTATAACAAATAATCATAGGTTATCAACAGTTTTTTTACTCAGGATTCTCGTACTTTCCGCAAGATTCTAGCGGTTCCCAACATGGCAATCTCCTGAAGTACTACAACATTGTAGTGGGTCCCAATTTTCACAATTCATTTGGAAATTCTTTTGTCACACTCCCCAGAAGGCGCCCCGAGCATAAAAGATCCAGAGATGAACAAGTGAAGCAAATAAAATTGATTTTGATTCTTTTTAATGATTTCTTTTATATGAGAAATGACCAAGAGACTGCCTTGGATGAACGTTGGCCCAAGAATAGCAAACGATCTAAACGAAGGTAATTGAAAAAATATTGATAGACTGATTTTATGTTTTTTTTTTGTTTTGTTGTTGTTTTGTTTGTTTTTTTGTTTTGTTTTTTTGCAGGGACATGAACTGAAAAACTGTGTTATATAACTTTTTGACGAACTATTATTGAACTAAACGTCAAAGGGAAATTACACAAAGACAAAAACTTAAAAAGCTAGTAATCGCCTTTGATTAGAAGTGACTTTTTACTCCTATAATGAACTAGACAAGGACATATATAACCTTTTTTGCATCGCTTTCTATCTGGTTTATCGCTTTGCATTCTTTTATGAGTTTGTTAATCTGGGTTTCCAACCTGACCTCCTATGCATTTTACTTTCCTGTCATTTTCTACTTTAAGTTTCATACTTGTGTTTCAGCATCTGCGTGAATTAAACTGTTTAAACCTGTAATGGTATCTGTTTTCATGTATGGTAGGAGCTTGTTCATCTTCTCTATTTCTGCTCTAAGTTTTTTTTATTTCTTAGGGACAGGAGTTTATTTTTCTTCATTTATTTGTTGTATGATGTGTTCTACTTCAGCTGCTTCATTCTCGTTTCCGATGTTTCATTGGTTTCTGTCTCCATGTTTGAGTTTTGCAGGATTTCTTCATGTGGATTTTCTATGTTTGGCGTTCCAAGGTGAGGTGTTTCTTGGTTAGTTCCATCATATATCTCTCACAGTATTTCCATTAGTTCAATATCTGACAGATAATCTTATTTGAGAATAAGTTTTCCTTGGTCCGCAATCATTTGTTCCACTGTATGGTAGTCACTAGACACGTCCCACAGTAGTTTCATCCGTTAATAATATCCTCGGTTATTGGGGTTACTTCTGAAATAGTATTCTAGTCTATTCTCTTTTGTTGTCCATTTCTTCCTCGTGTTAATTGGCTTACGTTGGCTGGTTTGATTTTCCCGCGTTTGATCAGTTTTAGTAAAAGAAGTACTTACCTGTTCTGTGTCTTTGGCATTCTGGTTTCTGAAATTAAAAGCGAAGCCTACATTTACAAGATGACGACTTGATCCCCTGTGCTGGTCATTGAGGGAGCACCTGCCGATCATGGCACCCAGATTTTTCTTCTGGGTTCCACACCGTGTATTATTCATTAATGACATTTTGATATTACAGTGTTGGTGGCAACACCAAACCCAACATTGTTTTATCTGTGATTCTGTCACAGGGATAATGTTTATCGCCCATTAAGATGTGAGGCAAGGTGCACTATCTCACGTATAATAAGAACGTGAACAGACATTAACACACATAAAAGTTGTGTATTTACTTAGTATGAGTACACCTGAGCTTATTTTTAAGTGGTATTGAAAGTTACGCCCCATTCCAAATGAAATGAGGAATTCTGCATGAGAGATTATTTGTACCTCCTTATTTATTTCTTATGTTGTCTTCAGAACAATTTTCGTTTCATTTATTTCTTGGTGGCTTGCTTTGGTTCCATTCATATATACCTAACTCTGCTGGTAAATCTGCATATAGAATATATAATTTGAATATAGAGGATATATTTTTCATATAGAACATATAATTTGAATATAGAACATATAATTTGAATATAGAATATATAATTTCAATATAGAACATATAATTTGAATATAAAACATATAATTTGAATATAGAACATATAATTTGAATATAAAACATATAATTTGAATATAAAACATATAATTTGAATATAGAATATATATTTTTCATATAGAACATATAATTTGAATATAGAACACATAATTTTAATATAGAACATATAATTTGAATATAGAATATATATTTTTCATATAGAACATATAATTTAAATATAGAACACATAATTTAAATATAGAATATATAATTTGAATATAGAATATATAGTTTAAATATAGAATATAGAATTTGAATATAGAACATATAATTTAATTATAGAACTCGTGACAGAGACTATGAATTGTACTCTCTCAGTATGCGCGCGCTTCTAGCCTTGACTTCCAGCCAGTTCCGAATCATCAGGTAAGACATTCTGTGTTTATTTTGGTCATTTCGTTTTTTCTTTTTTTTGATTTTGTTGTCCGCTATACTCCCCGTGATCTGATGATCACATAGATGAAAACTCGGTGCTGATCTTCTTCGTCTAACACCTCTTCGATGGTAACGTACTTCCTCCCCGGATAACTCATCTGGAGAAATGTTATTGGGTGCAGATACGTTGCCGAATTCAGAGTAATCGCTGCGTGCATTGTTGATGATAATCACCTTAGTACTCTTAGTTTTGGATTCGCTGTCACTTCCGTCCTCTGTGATACCCAGGCCTATGACGGGATATAGGTTTCTTACATGGCTGGGCATCCTGTCGACAAGAACATTCTCTGAACATGATCATCCACCTTGTATCTATTCTGTTGCTGCTGTTTCTGATTTCATTTTTTTAAAAAATATTTTTGCTCAATTCCGCTACATCAATATTTGACTTCATTTTAGATAAAACCTACTTGATTATTTTAAGAATAATTTGTTGACATTTTCAACAGTGATGTAGACAAAACCTATATGTTGTTTAATACACCATTGCTATTGTACAAAAAGAAGCAGTAAACAAGACAAAGGTGCTTTCTCAATTATATTTTAAGGAACAAGCGGATATATTTAATCCTAATGCTCAATAGTTATTAGTTTTTATGCGAGATATATCTATATGTTTTACATAATTTGAAAGAATGATTTGATTTTGTTTTTGAGACAAAAGCCAAACCTTAGTAAATCATAAATCTTGTTAATGTCGATTCAATAAAATATTACTATTTAATTTCTCATTGCTTTAAAAATAAGACAGTGACAATTACTAAGTGGTTAAGTACACAGAATGAAAATCTGGGTGCGATAAGTTCGAATCCAATTCGTTCAACAGAAACATTTTCGTCAGATTATGCAACTAACCTCCTAAAAGGGGGGCTAATAAAATAAAGAGAGTAAATACTCTTGACTTAACATGAAATCAGTGAGCTTGTGGTTGTCCAAATGGATACGTTCAGCGTTGCAAATAAACAGCCTAGTAATATTACGTGGAGTTATCGTCGATCTACGTTTTAAATACATGGCTGACATTGTAATATGGACAAAAGCAACTGCCTATCTTTCTCGTTGATGCAGAGTTATTGGCTCATGGCGATCTTTTCAATAACATTAACAGTCGCAGAGATGCCGAGGTTTCTCGATTTGTGACTCAATAATAGAAATAATAAAGAACAAATAAGTCCATTATTTGCTCTGGGATTCATTTTTTTTTCTTTTTACATGGAAGTCACCACTCGAGGATAAGAGATAATGGGTGTACAGTAATCAATGTGACAATATCGAGTAATCGTTAGTAGTGAAAATTTGGTTCATTGGATTACTTAAGGGGACGGTTCATCAAGACCTTGTTCACGTTGACTTGAAGACGATCATATTGTAGTCAGCTGAAAAGCAGGGAAACGGAAGAGAATTCCACGGGCGCGCAGGCAGTTAGGTTTAGGCACAGATAATGAGTAGGGGAAATTATTGATAGTGGCTTCAAATAGACGAGTGTTTTTCACGAAAGTTGGCGAGTGGAGACCATAAATTGGAAATCAGAAGAGCACTGTGTAATAAATTGCGAACAGACGGGCTTACCTGACAAACGCTCGAGGTGTGCACTCTGCAAAGCGGGCACGTCCAAAGAAAAATGGCAAGATGGCGGCGGCCGGTTAATATTGCCAAGTAACCACGCAAAATCTCGTGTTCTCTCGCACACACGAGAGTTCAGCTTAGCATAAAAACGGGTCACTGTGAGCAAGAAGGGAGAAGGAAAAACGTAGTCAAGACAAAGACGACGCTTCTGACGACTGAGAAGAAAAAAGAAGAAAAAGAGCAAGAAGTAGAAGAGGAAGAAGAGAACGATACATGAGAAGACGAGGTGTGTGCGGTTTTGAGTAAATCGAAACAGACAGAAAAAAAACTCTGATTACAAGCTATTTCGGCTTTGGTATGGAGAAATTTGACATCAGATTAATTCCGGAATTCGATGGCTCCCCCACTGGTTCCTCGGGGGTCGAAGGCTGGAAAAGGCTGAGCGCGTTTGCCGGTTGTGCAAGATTAAAGATCCAGCTATGGTTATCCCATTGAGACTCACTAAAGGGGCTTATGCCGTGTACCAGCAGCTAGGGGAGGATCCAACCATGGAGCAGATTACACAAGCGCTATACGGGGCATTTGGTACAGACCCTTTTGTCGCCTGGAGGCAGTTTTCCGAACGCCGACTTGGGCCGGGGGAGACAGTGGATGTCTACATGGCCGACTTGAAAAAGCTTGCCACTCCCTTCGGCGGTGCAAGTGATCGCATATTGGCATGCGCCTTTTTGTCGGGACTTCCGGATGAAGCAAGTCGACTGCTGCGAGCATCGTGAAGCCTCACTGAGATTGGATTGGAGGAGTTATTGGCGAGAGCACGAAACATCTTGAAAGACGATCGAGAACTAGTCTCCGCAGCTGTTGACACTCTGGACTCGCCAACGAAGGGTCTACGATGCTATACCTGTGGTGGCCCCAACCACTTTTCCAGAGACTGCAAAAGCGGTACAAGGCGCACCCCTAATTATGGAGCACGACAAGTAATACGGTGTCACCAATGCAATAAGCCAGGCCACATAGCGCGGAATTGTCCGGGAAACGGGCAAGGGGAGGAAGCCGCAGCGCTAGCACCCTCCCCAACGCGGCATTGAACAAAGCGCTGCCTGCAGTAACAGTTCAAGTTGATGGGTGTGAACGTTCAGCGCTGGTTGACACCGGCTGTACCCAAACCCTTCTTCGAAAGGAATATTGCGCCACATGGAAGAAACGAAGGATCCCTGTACTTACTGTCGGCCAAGGCTCATTGGTGTGTTGTGGGGTCAGCGTTGTTCATATCAGCATTGGCAATGGCTCTCCGGTTGCTGTGACGGTGTTAGTGGTCGATAGGGAGCTGCTCGGATATGACCTTCTCCTTGGAATGGACGCTATCACACAGCTAGGCGGAATTACTGTGAACGGCGCCGGTGATGTGAGCTTCTCTCGACCAAACAAACAAACGTGTGCAGCAATCACTCTCGATGAGCCCGACTTCCATGCAGAATACGATAAGGGCACAAACACTTGGACAGCGTCCTGGAAATGGGCAGGCGACCAGCCACCAGTGTCATTGCGGAATCGACTTACAGAGTATCCCCCTCCTGCGTGGCTTAGGGGGCAGTACGAGGCAGAACAGAAGTGTGGCTGGATAATGGCTGGTTAGTTCCATACCCAGAGGATGAGCTCGGGCCCCCGCGGGGACTAATTCCCCTGATGGCTGTCAGACAAGAGAACAAGCAGAAAGTTCGACCTGTTCTTGATTACCGGGAACTTAATGAATACGTTGACCCACACACTGCGGGGGCTGATGTCTGTGCTCATAAACTACGGGAGTGGCGGCGGCAGGGTGCGGAAGCAGCCATACTGGACTTGCGAAGAGCGTACTTGCAAATACGTGTTAAGAAATCGCTGTGGCCGTTCCAGACGGTGGTGATCAAAGGAACTCGCTATTGCTTGACCAGGCTAGGATTCGGCCTGAATGTAGCCCCTAACATCATGACAGCAATGATGCAGGCGATCCGGCGTCAAGATGAAGCGGTGCAACATGCGACATCGTCGTATATAGACGACATTTTTGTCAATGAGAGTCTCCTGTCTGCCCAGGCGGTCAAAGAACACTTCGAGCACTTCGGATTGTCGTGCAAGGAGCCGGAGCGGCTACAGGACGGGGCGAAAGTGCTCGGACTGCAGGTGAGCGGAAGTGCAGATGGCCTTCAATGGGGAAGGAGTGGTGAAATCCCGGAAATCCCATTTACCATCACACGTCGGAGCACGTTTGCCATTTGCGGAAAATTGGTGGGTCACTTCCCTGTGTGTGGGTGGCTCCGAGTGGCTGTAGCGGCCATAAAGCGACGGGCAACTTCTATGTCAACTGGATGGGACGATGAGGTGCATGATCCTGCCCTGCGAAGCATGCTGGTGGAAGTTGTGGCCAGAGTGACCAATGATGACCCTGTACGGGGGAGCTGGTGCGTCGATGGGAGTGAATTTACAGTTTGGGTAGACGCCAGCTCACTTGCCCTTGGCGTTGCTCTGGCGGTCGACGGAAGGATAATAGAAGATGCCTGCTGGCTTCGGCCGGAGAATGACGCCAAGCATATAAACCTAGCTGAACTCGATGCTACACTGAAAGGAGTCAATCTAGCGCTTCAGTGGCAGGCTAGAATCCTTCACATCATCACGGATTCCACGTGTGTGCATCGGTGGATGACCAATGCCTTGAACGGAAAAGCACGTCTGACAACGAAGGCGTCGGCCGAAATGTTGATCCGGAGGCGGCTTGCTACCCTAACCGAAACCACTAAGGAATACGACTTGGTCATAGATGTGACACTGGTGCAGTCCCGTTTGAATCAGGCGGATCGTCTGACCAGAGTGCCACGCCGTTGGCTAGACCTGCCAAAAGAAGTGAACGAGTCAGCACCTGTAAATTGCGCTGCAGTGGGACATAGACTCAGCCCGGAGCATATTAATGATGTCCATTGCCAAAGCGGGCACCCCGGTGTAAACCGAACGCTTTACTTCGCCAGATTGGTTGACCCCTCTGTGTCTCGGAGGGCTGTGAAATCTGTTGTGGGAAGCTGCAACACCTGCCGATCGATCGACCCAGCACCTGTCCGGTGGAAGAAGGGAATACTCAGTGTGAAGCGTAATTGGGATAGGATTGCGATGGACATAACGCACTACAACGGGAGGCATTTTTTGACGCTTATCGACTGTGGACCATCTAGGTTTTCGTTGTGGCGGCCCCTTCGCCGGCAGGACGCGGCTGCCATTATCCATGAGTTGGAAAGTGTGTTCCTCGAGCGTGGCCCTCCTTCTGAGATACTCACCGACAATGGCCCCGCTTTTGTTAGTGAGCCGTTTAAACAGTTTGCAGATGGCTGGGGTGTCCATCTGCGTTTTCGGTGTGCCCATGTTCCCAGTGGAAACGGGATTATTGAGCGCAATCACAAAACTGTTAAGACAATTGCAGCGCGGAAGGAGTGTACGGTACCTGAAGCAGTCTATTGGTACAACGTCACCCCTAAGGATGATGTTTCACCCTCCACCGCGCCAGCCAACGCGCTACATACATACCGTGTCAGGGTGAGAGGTTTGGAGAGCAGCTCACTACCCGAACCGGAGCCACCACAAAAGAACATAAAAAAGGGAGATGTCGTCTGGGTTAAAAAAAAACCCGAGGCCAGTGCACGACTCGCTACGAAACCGGTCATGTCACTGAAGTGATCAGCCCGCAGGCGGTGCGAGTTGATGGAGTACCTCGTCATATTAAAGATTTAAGATCAGTATTCCAAACGCAGCTGCCGCTTGACGAAGATAGTGAAATTGAATCCGTGACCAGCGACCCATCATTCTGGTTCATGACGGCTTCAACGCACAGCGACACTGAGAGTGGTAGCCTTCAAAGTACTGACCCTTCTGCTGATGATGAAGACCCGGACAGTGATACTGCGATGCTCAGCTTTAGGTTCGCCGACCTTCGTGTCACGGAAGACAGCGCAGACGATGATGAAGCCCCGAATCCCCCTCTCCGAAGAAGCACTCGAAGAAAAAGGCCACCGCCTCCCTGCTCTTTCTGTGATAATGAGATCAGGGGAGAGTGTGTAATAAATTGCGAACAGACGGGCTTACCTAACAAACGCTCGAGGTGTGCACTCTGCAAAGCGGGCACGTCCAAAGAAAAATGGCAAGATGGCGGCAGCCGGTTAATATTGCCAAGTAATCACGCAAAATCTCGTGTTCTCTCGCACACACGAGAGTTCAGCTTAGCATAAAAACGGGTCACTGTGAGCAAGAAGGGAGAAGGAAAAACGTAGTCAAGACAAAGACGACGCTTCTGACGACTGAGAAGAAAAAAGAAGAAAAAGAGCAAGAAGTAGAAGAGGAAGAAGAGAACGATACATGAGAAGACGAGGTGTGTGCGGTTTTGAGTAAATCGAAACAGACAGAAAAAAGACCGCTGATTACAAGCACTTGCCATAAAACAACGATAAAGCAGAGATAGGGTCGCAACGTCTCTTCTGTGGGAAAGACGTTGCAGATAAGATAAAAGGGCATCACCCACTAAGCTACGAAGGTCACATTTTACAATACTCTTTACAGTAATTAACACATAGATGAACGGCATGTTCAACATTCAACTCTCGTAGGGTGCAGGAGAATTGAAAACCACGCTCGATTAATTAACAGAGGCAAGAATTTTATATATTTTCTGCCATGTATTTTCTCTCTTGAATCAACTACCAATACGCACCTGCCTAACTTCCACATCAACTCTAATGGAAGATTTGGATTTTTCTTAACTAACCAAACACAGAGTTCTTTTATCATTCTTTATCTTATTTCTACGTCTATCTAAATATTACTACATACGACCACAATATATAAAATTGACAATGCCGTGTTCAAAACTTATCAGATATATTATTGTTCAAAGCTTATCAGATCAGTAATAACCAAGACAAACATAGTGGGATATTTAACAAAATGTTTATTAACAAAAGTATGCAACAGATGTCCAAGTCGTGATTCTAGGGGCCACAACTGTTACGAATATCTATCCAATAACGGCTTAGATGTACTTGTATTTATGTCCTTTGGGTAAGTCGATTATTCCTGCAATTATTAAGTCAGCTTACCCTATAGCAATGTTTTTTATGGTAATCGCAAGACAAAGAGTGAAATCACTTGATGTAAGGAGCTAACAAAAGCGAAATAAAATAAGAGAAAGAACATGAGATGTCTAGTGACCTTAGTCTTGAAACAACCAAGGAAGTAGGAGAACAGTCACAGCAAAATAGTTCCACAACCTGTGGTTCTTAAAAAAGACAGTGGAATAGTAAACTGTATTACAATGAGGTATCAAAACAGCTTTTCGATGGATACTATTAGTCCGACGAGACAATTCTGAATTGACAATTATGAAGACATCATTAATACATTTTGGAAACAATTTAATCGAGTTATGAGGAAAGAATGTGTGTTTAATTAATTCTGTAAAGTATATTGTTTAAAATATCTATTTGCTTTTGATCATGAATTTCTCAAAATGGGTTAATATGCCGTAAAACTGACAAACTTTACACTGAAACAAAGTATTTTTTGTTATCACCATTGGTAAGCTTTTAATGGAAGTTAATTAAGGCCGATGAGATGTGGTCGATAAAGTTCTGCCATCGAAGCAGAACGATTTAATGGGCAAAACACGCAAAACGGAAAAAATGGTGTCCAGATATAGATGATATATTTTGGAGGCTAGATATTAGAATATTGCTTTTTTAAAATTTTTATTTAGTTAGGTTTTGAGATACAACAGATGAGGCAGTTGACTTATAATTTTTTTAGTTTGCAAGAGAGCGAGAGAGAAAGAGAGAGAGAGAGAGGGGGAGAAAGAAAGAAACAGAAAGAAAATAAAAAAGAAAAATAGAGGTAGTAAGATTTTGTAGGTGAGGGGACCTTCAGTGTTTCTAGAAATTTAGCTACATTACTTCGATGCCCCCCCACTAATAAAAGCACGGGTTTTGTAAAAATATAATCTCGCCAGTTCTGCGCAGTGCAGGCAGACGTGTTACGCACTAGCAACCCAACGTCAATGGCGATTAAATTAGCTAGTGTGAATTTTGACAAGAGCCACATTTCGTGCATGTCATTCTAATCTTAATCTGAAAACAGAATCCCTACCAGAGACGTAAAATTGAGGCAAAGGAAAGGAGGTGAAATAGTAGATAAAACAGTGGAGCTATAACGAATGACGTCACATTGTTCGAGGCGGGAGAAACAAAGATTTTCAAATTAATCTCTTAGTGGAAGCAGTGCAAATTAGAAACAACAAATAATGTAGAAATAATCCAAGCGGAATATTACTTCGGTCTCTGTCCACGTGTGTCACTCATTTCATTAAGCTAGAAAATTAAGTTAAGAAGTAAATACATCGCTAAGATAAAATTAGTAACTCTCCTGGGTCCATTCTCTCCAGATAAAACCTTGAAGAAAATTCAGCGAACGTCTCCTTCTGTTGTCCTCCTTCATGAAAAATGCTATTTTTTCGGTAGCAGCGAGATGCAGACGACGAAGAAAATAAAAGGACGTACGTATAAACACGTTATGTCTGTACAAAGAATTTTTCATTTGTAATTTAATATTTCACACATGCCCTTGACTAGTTCTTGTGAGTACTGTCAAGATATGTGTCACGTAATTTTTATGGTTATGCTTAGGTTTCGTTAAGCTTAGCATACGGATTTGTGGGATTTATATAGATATTCGTCGAGTCAGGATATTTCAGCATAGCGACCGACGAGAAACTTATTTCATGCAGATACAAAATGCAGAATAAACGCCACTGTGGAACGCAATGCGGAATTGTGGACACTTATTCGTGCGACTTTATTTGGGGGCATGACAGTATAAAAGAAAAAATTTTTCACGCAAATACTGAATTAATTGATTAAATTCAATCTTATTAAGTAAGTAAGTTTTTAATACAAGTTCAATTTTTCTGAGAGCTGTAGGCGAGCCAGGTGTGTTATTTTTGTGGTTATTTTTTTTTTTTAAAGGCCTCTATTTCTGTTACTTCTGATTGCGAAACCAGACATGATGGAAAATTGCAGAAAGGTTAACATGGAGTATGGCTGTCATATCTGGGGTGGATAACACTGGTCAACAGCACATTTGGTGTCTCATTTTTGTAAGCTGATTTTGGGCAATTTTGATGTGCTGAATCCAAAAATAACACTCTTTTTGCTGGGTCAGGTCGACATTTTAAGCTATTGTTAATTTTCTATTTTTTAACTTTTAAATACCCGAGAAAGGTACAACAGAATTATTAACCATTTACTGTTTAAAGTTCTATTACCTGAACAAATTTAAATTTTTTAGCACTAGCAATACAAAGAAGAAAGCATTTGAATAAACATTTTTTGATTAAATTTTAATTAGGGAGTCTAAGTTTTGCGATTATTATGCGATATTTAAAGATAAGATAAGACTTTATTTGGCCCATATGGGGATTCAATGGTAAAGATTGTTACTAAAACACACCAACATATGAAAGCAGACGAGAAGGTAAGTCTTACGTATTGGTTCTGTGTGTTCCAGAGTCAAATTATTTCATTACTGTGCGATTAAAACTGTTCACAGGACATAGATATAATTGTGCCGGATGTTTTTGATACAGACTTTAAATTTCATGGAGACAACGTACACAAATTTAATTTTTTATTTTTTTCAGGTATACAATGGCGACTCGAAGAATGTGTGTAAATAAGCCAAATGTTTTTTGCTATGTTTTTGGTGAATACACACTTGCACCAAATCGCAATACTGTCACCACCTTTATCAAGCGCGTTTACTCTGCATATTTTGGCATGAAGCTCGGCGATCAAGACAAAAGTTGGGCACTTTACATGGTTTGCAAAAGATGCACAGAGCATCTCCGTCAATGGAGCAAAGGCACGCGAAAGTCCATGAACTTTGGCACCCCATGATTTGGCGAGAGCCTTCAAATCATGCAACCGATTGCTACTTTTGTGCTATCAATGTCATGGGGATTAACAGAAAAAAATCGCACAACACTGGAGTATCCCAATCTGCCGTCAGCTATGCGCTCTACTCCTCATAGTGAAGAAATTCCCGTACCTGTATTTGAAGATACAAGTATTGAAGAAAGCAGCAGTAGCCAGGATGAAACTCAAAGCATTACCACTACCGATGATCATCATGATGCATCCTTTCCCGATGACAATGATGAGCAGCCAAAATTGTTTTCCCAAAACGAACTAAACGATCTTGTTCGCGATTTAAATTTACCAAAAGACTCTGCTGGACTTCTTGCATCTCGTTTAAAGGACAAGAACATGCTAAATGGTAAAGTTAAGGTAAGTTTCTTCCGTACCAGGCACCAGGAATTTTTAAGATATTTTGCTCAAGAAAAAGAATTAGTCTCTTGCAATGACATAGTAGAGCTACTGAAACATCTCGACGTACCTGAATACAAATCAGAGGACTGGGACTTTTTATCGACAGCAGCAAAAGGTCTTTGAAATGTGTGTTGTTACACAATGGAAATCAATTTGTATCTGTGCCATTGGCACATTCGACAACATTAAAAGAACAGCATGAAGCAATTAAGTACGTCCTAGAAAAAAATTCTTATGACCAACATAAATGGCTGATTTGCGTTGACTTAAAAATGGTCAACTTCTTGCTTGGTCAACAGTCTGAATTTACCAAATATCCATGCTTTTTATGCCTCCGGGATAGTAAGGATCGTACTCAACATTACGTGAAAAAAAGAATGGCCAGTACGTGAAGAGCTTGCAATTTGTAGAGCAAAAAATCTGATAAACAAGCCTCTAGTTGACAGGGGACGTATTTTATTTCCTCCACTGCACATAAATCTCGGTTTGATGAAGCAATTCACAAAAGCCCTGGATAAAGATGGACGGTGTTTTCAGTTTCTGTGTAAAACCTTCCCCAATTTGTCAACTGAAAAATTAGAAGCTGGTATTTTTGATGGTCCTCAAATTAGGCAGCTGATCAAAAACTCTCCCGCGTTTGAGGAGACCATGAATCCTGTTGAGCAACAAGCGTGGAATTGCTTTGTTCAGGTCGTGATGAATTTCCTAGGCAACACAAAAGCAGAGAACTATAAAGATCTAGTAGCAAACATGTTAGTGGCCTTTAGGAACCTTGTCTGCAATATGAGCATAAAAATGCACTACCTGTACTCGCACATGGACCGCTTTCCCGAAAATATTGGCGCTTTAAGCGATGAGCATGGAGAGCGCTTTCACCAGGACTTAAGAGAAATAGAATCACGCTACCAGGGAAGGTGGGACATGGTGATGATGGCGGACTACTGTTGGAATTTAAAAAGAGATGTGCAAGCACCAAAACATTCGCGACAATCAAAAAAAGCGAAAATTTAGACCGTAATAATGCAAACATTAAGTTTTCATTTTTAGTTACATGTACTGTACATGAAGTGTACATGATTCTTTGTTAGAATACAGCAATTTTATCATAAAAACTGACATTTTGCCATTGAAACATCATTAGTAAATCTTGAAAACATTGTTTAAAAAAATATGAGTCGCATAATTTTAAATTCAAATTTACAAAAAAATTTGTCCTCCGAGAGCAAAATGGATGTTATTTCTAGATTTAGCATGGCAAAAATATAGTAAATCAGTTAAAAAATATCAGACACTTTTTAAAAAGTTTCTTTTTGCTGACCAGTGTAATCTATTACTAGTTTCTCACTATTAGAGAGAGTTAAAAAAAAAAACGTCTTGAATCTAATAGGTCCCGCACCAATCCATCATCGTAATATTACATCTCTGTGCATGTTTTACAAGTACTATAATACAATGATCTCTGATGAACTCATAGTACTTGTGCCCCTTCGACGTAATGCTCCGGACTAACTCGACAAGCAGCTAAATCCCACACTTATCTGTTAAAATCTCTATATGTAGGAAAACCTTCTACATACTCTAATAGCTTCTTCCCTACAGACTGCTAGATTTTTGAATTCCGTCCCTGTTTCCTCATTCACTGACTGCACTTACTTGCAGAAGTTTAAATTGAAGAGACATCTTACCGATCACCTCTCCACAGTTCCACGTTAGACAAGATCTTAAATTGTTGATCCTCACGTCCAAGTGGCAACAAGCGTTGTTTGGGGTGAAAAAAGTAAGAAAGCAAAAAATGTTGCAAAGATTTTTATTAATAAAATCTTTAAAATAATTTTTTTAAAAATCGACATCGATTAATAATATAATGCACTCTATTTACTACATTTTAGCTCGATTAGTATTGAAAAAAACAAAAACAAAATGGGTATCCTCCTGGAGTTAAAACTTAAACTTTTTATGAGTATCCATTTACAGTTGTGTTCTACTTCACAAACACTGTGACTTAAGGCGGTGAAAAACAAAGTTTCCTCTCCAGAATTGACCACTTAACTCATCTCAGATTATTGTGGTCATTTCTTGGTGCGTTCTACTAATTGACTTTTCAGATTATTGTAGTATTTTCTTGGTCCTCTCTCAAATTGACCATTTAACACTTTCCAGATTATTGTAATATTTGCTTGACCCGTCAGTCCAATTGACCACTACTTTTTCCGGATCATTTTGGTCTTTTCATGGCCCTCTCTCCAATTGGCCATTTAATTCTTTCCAGATTATTGTGGTCTTGCTTGGTTTTCTCCGCAACTGACCACTTAAATCGTTTCACATTCTTGTGGCCTTTTTTATCCTCTCGCCAATTGACCACTTAACGCTGTCCACATTCTTATAGTTTTTTTTTTTGTCTTTACGGATTTATCATATGTTGTGGAGTATATAACACGATCAGCCGGTCACTGGCGTGTGACCGACCCACGTGTTACACTAAATGTCTCAGAAACAGTCCCATGATGATGTGAAGATTGACCAGTCATTAAGGTTTGAGTATCAAGAGAAAAAGCATAACTGACGTGTTGGATGTGGCTGTGTGGTTCCTTCTCTCAGGAAAACGTCGTGGAATTCTGATTGGAATCTTCATTTTCCTCAGGGCCGCCTCATTCTTTAATGAAAACATTTATGGCAACCAGAAGAAAACGGCACTTGACACAATTGTAATATATATATTAGATACTCTTAACTATTTATTTTACAAAAATGTATATTACAATACAATATACAAATTATAATTAATTTTTACAATTTAAACTAGACAATAGGCTCTTTCAAACTAACTAACCTATCATAACTAGTGTTGAGGGAGGAGATGCCCCCCCTCATTTACGGAGATACAGAAATATGCGTGCTTACCTCTTGACAGTCCGGACAGAAAAAGGTCGATTAAAAAATAAAAGGAATTATCGGATTGCATTTTTGTGTATCCTTCCGCCCACAGCAAAATTACCACCTGGCCATGCTGAAGGATGTGTTAACAACGTCACTTGAAGAAGTTGCACTATTTCTGATGTGGGTCTGTATATAGTTATGTCAAAAAGATCTTCTTTAGATTTCGATTTGGTATGCTTTGCATGTAGAGAATATATCCTCATGTCAGATTTTCCTGATACATCCCTGTGCAAAAAGATTGAACTGAACGATGGTGTCTAGTGAGCATTCGACTTCTTTATAACATTATCCATGGCAAAATAAACATCCCAGGACATGTATAAGCAATAGGTAGGGCATTAGTTTTAAATTTTAATCAGTTTTCCCTTTTTGGGTACGGTTCAGTTTTACAGGGTGACCCCCCCCCCCAAAAAAAAAACGTGATATCTCCATTATTTATTCACCGATTGCCCTTATTTTACAGGACATGGCAGGATCAACGACCGTGAGTACACCAATACCCTAGACAAAGAATACACAGTGTTAAATTTCGTTCAGACGAAACACTAAGAAACGGGGCCTAATTAGAGCTGGGGCCCGTTTTTTGGGGGTCAGATTGTAGTAATACACTTTTAAATTGTAAAGCTTAATAAACAAACAAAGAAAACAAATAATTAGCCCATGTTACTAACCTCGTTGCTAAAAATATATGTTCCATATATCATAATGGTCAATTAAGTAGTTTGGCATTTTACTAATCACGTATATATTATTGACTTATTTACCTCCTCGCACGTGCGCTGTTCTTGTAAAGAGTTGACTACATAATAAAACTAAAACATTGATGTGGAACAATTCTTTTCTTTATGATTATACTGTACTATAATATATAAATATATATATATTTATATATATATTTATATATATATATGTATATATTTATATATATTTTAACTCTTTTTATAT
Source organism: Euprymna scolopes (assembly GCF_053919585.1). Taxonomy (NCBI): domain Eukaryota; kingdom Metazoa; phylum Mollusca; class Cephalopoda; order Sepiida; family Sepiolidae; genus Euprymna; species Euprymna scolopes. Next base: position 37,149,843 of record NC_136490.1, on the reverse strand, counting down.
TTATATATATATATATTTATATATATATATATATTTATATATATATATTTATGTATATATAGGAATATATATATATATAAATATATATATATTTATATACATATAAATATATACATATATATATATATATTTATATATATATATATGTATATATATTTATATATATGAATATATATATATAAATATATATAAATATATATATACATATTAAATATATATATACATATATAAATATATATATACATATATATACATATATACATATATATATATATTTATATTTATATATACTCTCCGAATCAGTAATGATAATTATATTTATACTTACTGACACTAGTGATTCATGTTTAAGCAATTATCAGTGTAGGAAATGATAATCAATTCTGGTCGAGTGATTCGAACATAGTCACAAAGGCACCCTTTTCTTCGAAAGCTAAAACATTACCTCAAACCCACTGATAGTTAAAATAAGAAGTAAGTTAAATGTCTATAGATGGCATGCATTTGGTTATGCATAGAGAGAGAGAGAGAGAGAGGGAGATAAATAGGAACAACCCAAGCCGCACGTCTGTAAACGTTTCGTGTTTATTGTAAAGCTTCTTATGGATTAATGAATTGGAGAAAATAAATATATTTGAAAATATAGTTTCCAATATTGTATTGGTATTTTATTTTTAGAAATTGAAGATAATAAAATGCCATACAATATTTGAAAATACATTGACAAATATTGTATTGGTATTTTCTTTTCTTTAATTCATTCATCCAGAATAAGTCTTACAATAAAGACGAAATGTTGATAGATGTATGACTTGATTTGTTTCTTTTTTATGTCTCTATCTTGTCGGAACTGTATTACCATTATTCGTCGTTTATATATATATATATATATATATATATATATATATATATATATATATATATATATATATATATATATATATATACATACGGAACCGGACTTCTTGAACTTTGAATATTCTCGCGTCACAGTTTTACTGATGCGCATTTCCCAATGTCTTGCACTAAATCAAGTCTCTTATCATCCATTGAATTAATTTTCTTGAAACGAGCGTAGATTAAATTTGCCCTCCTCACAATTTCTACTTAATCTAAATGCGAAATTTAAACGCATTGCGGCTTTCGTATGTTAACGACGTCATTTCATTTACAAAGAATTCGGCCACTAAAGCAGGAAGGAATCAAAACTCTTAGGCCAAGCGGGGATTTGAATATTTCAACGATAACGTATGCAACGGCATTCAACACTGATTACCGTCTGCATCACACAGCAAATATATAACGACACAATATATAATAATATCATTACCGTTATTGAACAGGCGTTCCTAAAACCTTCCACTTCTACTCTAGACGAAATTGATGCAATGACTTTAATGATATTTATGATAAAAGTACATTGCGATTCACTTGGGTTTCTCTACATCCACACAATAAAACTTCCTCACACGGAACGTATGGTACTTCTTATACAACTCATTTGTGCATTTTTCGAATACACTTTATAATGAACTAGTAGGGGACTCGACGTATCCCAGGAGTGAACGATGATCAACGAATGTTTCACACTCCTATACTTTTATTGTCATCGAAATCGATGAAATCGCCCGTTTTTTTTCAATCAAATCGGTTGAGTACCTGCTCCAATTGGAAACCCACCGCGGTGCACATAGAGTAAGATTTACATACCTCCGCGCAGTTACTTAGTCCACAGTACAATGTAGTTTACATTGGACTATAGAGGACTTACTGTTGATTTTATAAAATTATTTATATATATATATATATATATATATATATATATATATATATATATATGCTCTAAACAGAAATATTCATTTTGAACACGCCCCTGTCATATCAAAGAACCTAATTTAAATGTTATATGCCTGGCATCACTGGTTGTGCGACAATAATAACTTGAAGTTTAAAATAGCAAGTAATATGGTTCATTTGTGCTTTACACAAACATTTCGAACGCGCACCCATGTTGATTTGATATATCGGGCCTTGTGTGGTAATAAAACTTCTTAAATGCACTTAGCTTATATTAAGCGTTAACTTTGGTTAAAATCACTTGTTTCTTTCTTTTATCGGATTGCTTCCATTATCGATTATCGATATTTATCGAAGATAGTCCTATACAAAACCTATCTGAAAGAAACTTCCAGATACATGAAGTGTTAGAGAACAGGTCGCCTGTTCTTGTAAGTAAAAATGAGATAGGATAGTCCGAGAATTCGAACCTGGGAAGCTGGGTTTGGAATTAAGATTCAGGAGAATTCCGATCGAGAGTTTAAAATAAATAAGCATATGTTTGTGTAAAATGAATTCGTTGTTTAGTAATTTTATTGAAAAAGGAATTTGAAACGAAATAGGAAAACGTTAAACATATTTGAAAGTAGGTAAGGCCGAAATAGGTTAGAGAACTCTTGTTGTAGACATGTGAGGAACAGTGCATGTTTTAGACACGTGAAGCATATCAGGCCACGGGATCGATATGCACGTTGTTGGCCATGCAATGACGTCATGGAAGAGATGAGTTGAGTTGTCGATATAGTTAGAGCTTTAGTGAGACAAACATTCATAGAGAAGTCAGTGCCGAGCCGAGTCAGAGGTCAGACAGGTTCGGACGGACAGAGCTGATATCCACCTTTGAAAGCGAAGGTTTAGAAGAAGAAAATCATGTAATACTTTGAACTCCTTGATGCGAAACCATTGACCGGTCAAGAAATAAAGGACGTCATCATATTTTGTAACAGTTGTCTTGTGTTTTGCCATTCAACAAAGGTATTTATAAGAACTTGTGTTCCACTCGTCTGTATAAAGAACGTTGTGTATAAAATTGATATAAGTAATGTGTCTATCATCTTAAGAATGTTTCCCCCCTCAGCTATTATAAGTAATGACTGGTTCCTTCTTTATGATAAAAGAACTGATAAGCATCATCTCAAAAATATATGTGTTAAAGAAATATACTATATGTCAGAACTGTATAAATGTTAATCTCTCTTCTATCTATATATCTATCCCAATCTCATTGTGTATTACATGTTCCGTCTCTCCTTTAAAATGTACCCTGTCTCTATCTCACTAATATGAACACACTAAGACGAACACGCAACAACAAATATATACGTCATCCTTTCTAATATAACCCCTATGCAACAGAAGTACATTTGTGTGAAAGCTCATAAAAATCGGCACAACCGTTTCGGAGTCCATAGAGAACGAAATCACACACACACATACATACAGAGAAACAAAGTTACATAATACAAGAGATACCCGTCTCAAGATAGGTGAAAATAATACTTCAACTGAATTGTCCTGGACCAATTTTATATCCATTTAAATTTGAAAATTAAAAACAGCAGATAATGCTGTTAAACCGTCTGTCTAGTATTCTTATTTCAATTTCGATCAAAATCGAATGATTTTGATTCTAAAAGTTTTCAAATATCCAGAAAAAGGAATAGAATCTTCAGCTACCTATACAACTAGTGTCTAGAAAACACACACACACACACACACACACACACACACACACACACACACACACACACACATACACACACACACGCACGCACACACGCACACATATATAGTAAGTTATAAAAATATATATGGCAATTAAGCTACACAGAATATTCATCGTTTCATCCACGCTAGGATTCGTCAGGCATGCTTATAAGCTCCTTCAGTCTTTGACAGACTATGGATACTCACGAATGGGCCTGCTCGTAATTTTTTTTTTTGTGGCCAGAGATGCGTAATTCCAACCACACCTCTCCTGAGTCGACATTGTAAAATACACATGGCAAGTGGTTTTCTGTACATGACGACTGGAAACAGATGCGACATAAGCGGAGAGTACATACAGAGTCTAGAATTCCGAAATGGTAACCCATCTGGTACTAACCAGGATCAACGTTGCTTTTCAAAAATCTGACGAGAACCGATGTTTCAACGCGATATACGTACATACATACATACATATATATATATATATATATATATATATATATATATATATATATATATATACATACATACATACATACATACATAAATATATGTATGTATGTATGTATGTATATCTCGTTGAAACATCAGTTCTCGTCAGATATTACCATTTCGGAATTCTAGACTCTGTATGTACTTTCCGCTTATGTCGCATCTGTTTCCAGTCGTCATGTACAGAAAACCACTTGTCACGTGTATTTTACAATGTCGACTCAGGAGAGGTGTGGTTGGAATTGCGCATCTCTGGCCACAAAAAAAAAAAGAAATCACGAACAGGCATCCCTTCGTGAGTATATATATATATATATATATATATATATATATATATATATATATATATATATATATATATATAGAGAGAGAGAGAGAGAGAGAGAGAGAGAGAGAGAGTAGAACGATATGGAATTAATCCGTCCCGGGTTTGGGGTCATAAGATGAAATTGCCGTATGCAGGGGCCTAAGAAAAATCTTATACAGTTAATATTAAAACTTAGTAACAAAATACAGTATATAATGCACATGTATATAATCTAATAACATTATAATTAACACCGTAAGTCGGGGCAAATACAGTAACCAGTGGCCGGAAAAACTCATATTCCAAAAACCTGAAAAAAACGTATCCTAGGGATACCGTACTCGGGGTTCTACTATATATATATATATATATATATATATATATATATATATATATATATATATATATATATATATATATAAGTAATCATAGTTCTTGTTCTGTACAATCAGCTGGTAATTCAACTTCAAAATATATTTGGAACAAATATTTAAATTCAAAAATCTTATAACGAAGCCACGTATGTAGCAGTAGCGGTATCTCGACGTATGCAAATGACCAAGCCGTGGCGCGAGTTTATGTCAGGGCGGAAAACGGGAAGGAAAAGTAAAGGATAGAGATTTGGAACTACGTGATAGTGACAGCGACTTGGAAGCACGCGTCGGTGTGAGAGGATCTTTTAAAAGTAGATGCAATCCGAATTCTTACGCACACATGGTCGGACGACTGTGTGCGCGCGTGGCGAGGTAAAGACATAGCAGCTGATTGTTGCTTCGGACTAGGAAATAGGTAATTAACCCGAGAAAAACGCAGGGATGCGCTCATATTTTCGCTAGTTTGGAAAGTTACGTATCCGTGCTTCGGTGGTTAAACGACCGTTTTGCTTCAACTGAAAAAAAAAACTCGAATTTCTTCGTTCCTTTGCGATTTTTTTCTGCATACAACGTGTTGGGCCCGGATGAAAATGTAACATCCTCGTTACATATACATTATTTAGTGCCGTAATGACCAGACATCTTTGAAACTAAAAGTAAAAAAAAAGTTACTATCCTTGAAAATTCAGGCGTAAAGAAAAAAAAAGAACAACGAACCAAGTCGAAAAAGAAAACTAAAAAAAAAAGAAAAAAAGAATCCAACGGCTTGTAAGCATATCGCTCTTTTTCTGCTTTACTTTCGATTTTTTTCTTACGTTTTTGCTGTCATATTTTATTTGCGCAAGGTAGAAATAGAAAAATAGTAACAAAATATTTTAAAAGAAGAGACAATTAGTAAATTACTTGGGTAACAAAATAGACCATTGGAAGTACTGACGGGTTGGACTGGTAAATTCATAAAAGCAGTTCGTGATGTGGCTGCCTCGATGTAGACTAGCTCACATATGAACAACGTGCTAGCCATGTGTAATAGAGACGACTCACGTATTAAAAATGAACAAGAGACCTGGAAATGTTTTTTTCTTTTTGTCCACAGTGTCGTCTGACTGAGATAAGTGCCGACCTGCTGTTGGCTAAAAGGGCTTCCGCCGAGACCTTAGCTCACCGTCAATATTATCTTTAAATTAAAGACAAGATTTCTAGTATTACGAATCGATCATATTATATTATGGGGGAAATAGTTTCATGCGCAGTTGACGTATCAAGGAGCATATTTGGTTTTAAATAGAAATTAAGCAGACTCATTCATAAATTAAATTAAAAAGATGAAGAATGAAAGTTATACAGAACTTGAATAAATAATCAGGTCAATAAGAAGCTTATTGACTTGTGATTTAATACAGTTCTATTAGTCCTCGCGCGAAAGCGCAGGACACAAAATGTTTTAAATAATAATAATAATAGAATAACAATAACAAAGTCTTTCGCTAGCGAGGACTACTATTGAGCGTAACCAGTTATACACTCCTTTTGAAATTTTCATCTCTATTTTTTTCGTTATCTACTGAATATGTTTGATGAAACCTATATGAAATAGGTTCCTTATAAAATTGTAAAGATTTTCTATTCTGAAAGAAGTTTTTAAAAAAATTAATCTAAAAAAGTTATTTTTAATTTTTTGTTAAAAAAATTCAGATTTTCTTATTATTCAGGCATGTATGAAAAAGAGAGAGTTGCAAAAAAGAGTTGTGGAATGAGGAGAATTACAAACTGAAACAGAGAGAATATTCAGACCTGTAATAATACAAAGAGGGGGTTGCAAAAATAAGTTGTGGTGTGAGGAGAAATACAATCTGAAATAGAGGGTAGGAGAGTTTTTATATATACATACAAAATCACATTCATCTGTTTTTAAATCCAAATTAATAAATTAAATAAAATATAATCTTAAAAAGATAGGATACAAGTTAGAAAAGCATTTCATTCAAGGCATGAAAATTGTAAAACAAAATGTTTTTACTTTAGGCTTTAAAAATAAAGGTACAAGATTCAATTTGAAATGTATTTATCTTCAAAGTGCACTTTTATACATTTTACAAAGTAAGGTATTAAATTTGCATACCTTACTTTGTAAAATTTATAAAAGTGCACTTTGAAGATAAATACATTTCAAATAGAATCCTGTACCTTTATTTTTAAAGCCTATAGTAAAAACATTTTGTTTAACAATTTTCATGCCTTGGATTAAATGCTTTTCTAACTTGTATAACTTTTATTCCACATCTTCTTAATTTATATATATATATATGCTACATTTGCAACTATGAAAAATGTACACAATGTATATTAATCACTAACTGTGCATCGAACGGATATCATAATATTTAGTTCGCTGCACTTTAAAGGAACAAACGCCCGTACAAAGACTGGCCAGTAGTTAAAAAAAAGGTTTAACGGATAGACAGACCAAACGAAGTATAATATACAGATAATGTGATTTCGTCTACTATGACAATGTTGGGTTGCTCTTCTAGTAAGTATATATACAGTGAAGTTGTAGACAAGGCGCATTAAATTATCCTATTGAGAGATTTTCCACCGGTGGGGAGTGGTTATCTCCACTTGAATTTGATTGATTGCAACTCCTTTATTACTTCCTATCCATCTTCCATTATTCTGTCGCTCTTGTCTGTTTACCAAGCATTTCCGGATTGTCGGAAAGGATCTCCGATGAAGATCTTATCTTCATCTTTCATAATTTTTCAGTTCTATGACGGAAGATCCAGATATCTAGTTTGTCGCTTCCTTTCAATTCTACATTCTGATTGGTCGAAATCGCAAGGCTGAACGTATTATTTATTATTTTTATCTTATATATTATCAGCAATTCTGATCTGTTTGTCTGTGTAGTAATACGGATAAATGTAGAGGGTTTATATATACAAACATATATCTCTGATATGTACTCTTGTCAATGATCTGGTTGAGTCAATGGCTACATTGCCTTTAGATGTAAAGATATGTACTATGCGTACATAAGTTAGCTAAATACATAAATATTAGCGGAGGGGGGCAGCTTTGCCCGGTCGTAAAATACGCTTAAATATGATATTTTAATTTATCCAGATTTCGTGTATGTTACTATAGCGTTGTGATTTCAAAAGTAAAAAAAAAAGTATATGGGTGATATCAGTTAGAATTGAAACCGAAAACAAAAATGTAGCATTTAAAGTTGATAACATTAGCACTGTACTGTGCAAACCTGACACGCATATAAATTCATTATAACTTCATAAAAAAAGGATGAGTGTACAAAATGTATAACGATATTTTTTTTCAAATTTGACCCGTTATTCACACCTTAAAAACTATAAAAAAACGGCCCGTAAAAAAATCCAATTATTTGAGGCTCCTGGCGCCGCTCTGCAACTTTTAATTCAGACAGAGTTTGAAAGTATGAAGATAGACGGACAGACAGACATATAGCCTTTTATATATTAGATTTTAAATGTACATTCTAACAGTCAAATATGTGTATTTGATAGATCGTTGCATGAATATTCATATCTCGTTTTAAGTTAAAGTATTGTTACCGTGTTCTTTTAGATGTTTACCTTATTGACATTTTGCTTGCGGTTAGCATAAACTGCTGACCAATATTCACTAGTTGTAAAAAGACACGTTAGAAGGCAAGCATTAGAAAGAATATCTATTCGTACTCCATGTGCCCCGAAACACCACATTCCTAGCGGAAACAAGGAAGCTCTATCTGTCTCTCTTTTTTTCTTTCTTTCATTTTTTCTTTCTTTCCTTCTTTCGTTACACAGGAATCACCTCTGATCAAGACCTGGAGGCTACTCGAGTTAGTCAATGGGACAATATCGTAGTGGAAATTTGGAAAATTTGATTACTTAAGAGGACGGTTCATCAAGAACTTGTCGCGTTGGACTTGAAGAAAACCATATTGTAGTCAGCAGGAACGTTTAGTTCTTAGAAAGAAGCTTTGTTCATATAGTTCACGTTTAGGTTGAGGTACAGATGAAGCACGAGGAAATTATTGATGGTGGTTCCTGCTAGACGAGTGTTTTTCGTGAAAGTTTGGCAAGGAAGATTATTGATTGGAGATCAGACGAGCACTTGCCATGAAAACAACGATAGATCAAGAGAGGCTCGCGACGTCTCTTCTGTGGAAAAGAGGTTGCAGGGAAAAAAATGGCATCAGGCTACGAAGTCTATTTTGAATTCAATCCCAGATGTTTCTCTTTCACTTTATTTCTGGGAATTTTTTTATCTCATCATTCCAAATAAGTGAGATGGAGATTACTTTAAACGTTTTAACTTCCTGCTGATTGTCTACTGGAAGATATTGTATACCTCTTATTCTTGGATGACGTAATAAGTCTCTTGAATCCTCGTTTTCCTACATATTAATCTGCCCCCCCCCCGCTATATAGCATTAAATCGAATTACTGTTTTAGTACAAAATTACCTTTTACTTGGACTGAAGTCGCCATTCGTATATGTTGACCTTCCGTTACTTGTGATGGGGAAATTAAACTGTAACAGTCATGAATAAAGGTCTCTTTTCTTTTGTCAATACCCCCCCCACCAATCGTTGAGTGATTCTGCCACACCCTGACCAATCAGCAAGCATTGATTCATCTGCCCCCCCCCAGGGGACCTTTTTTTTTTTTAGCCCCTTTGGAAACCTCGGTCAGCCAGAAACCTCTTCCTTTTCACTCTCATCCCTATACCCTCGACATTCCAGCATCGATGATTTTTACGGAAGATAACTCGTGACTGACCTGATGCTACACAAAGAACGGCTTCCTGACCGACATACTCAAAGAACTTTCTACCTCTTCCTTTTTACACTCGGGCATAGTCCAATCTTCAACTTTCTGCTGCCCAAATAAATGTTTTCGTTGTTTTATTCTTAAAAGAGGTTCATGTTATTTATTCCGTGCTTCGTGTTCAACTATCAATAATTTTATTAAGGTAACTAACAAGCTATCATCTAAAAACAGCCGTTAAATATTCATCAAGTCCTCGTATTATTCATGGAGTAACATGTAGGGTCCAGCGGAGACTACTGATGATCTGGTCAACAAGATATGATGCTCACTAAGATGCAAACATGACCACAGGTTACTTTGGCTTATTTGTTATTTTTTATAAGATGATTCTTTTCAATTTCAAAGGTGATGCCTGATTGGCATGCTTGATATATTTGAGAACAATCGATTGATTATTATTATTTCCACATCTTTCGATAATCTTTGCAAATGAATTTGCCTAATCGCAACAGCCGCTTGCAAATGACAACCAGGATTAGTGTTCACTTGAATTCAAGTAGCAATTAGCCTCTCCTTGGTCCCAGACCTCTTCGTACTCATCCAGTGAAAGTTTAGTTAGAGCTTTTTCTGCTCGGTCTGTCCACCCTCTTACACCAATAACAAATATTTGCCGTCGCGCCAGTTTGTGCCCACACTATATTCTTTCTTTTTTCTTCTTCTTCTTCTTCTTCTTCATCATCATCATCATCATCATCATCATCACCACCACCACCACCACCACCACCACCACCACCGTCGTCGTCGTCGTCATCATCATCATCATCATCATCATCATCATCATCATCTATATTAATACGATAGCATGTGTGTTCTTTCTTTATTTTCTGTGTCACACTTACACCCGAGTCGTGTAATTATTATGGACTTCCATTTCTTGTAATAAATAATTTTACCAAGTTTTGGTTTCGGTTTCGATTATAGCTGATGCCACTTAAGTCATTTATTTATTTTTATGAATAATTTTATCAAACATTCTTCATTAATTTTGCTTTCCGTTTGGATGATGGCACTTAAGTCATTTAATTTTTTATAAATAATTTTTCAAGAATTCGTAATAAGATTTGGTTTCGGATTCGATTATAGCTAATGGTACGCCAGTAGTCTACTTTTTATAAATAATTTTATCAAGAATTCTTCATACGTTTTGGCTTCGGGTTTTATTATATCTGAAGGAACTCAAGTTATATATATATATATATATATATATATATATATAAGGAACTCAAGTTATATATATAAGGAACTCAAGTTATATATATATAAGGAACTCAAGTTATATATATAAGGAACTCAAGTTATATATATATATATATATATATAAGGAACTCAAGTTATATATATAAGGAACTCAAGTTATATATATATATATATATATATATATATAAGGAACTCAAGTTATATATATAAGGAACTCAAGTTATATATATAAGGAACTCAAGTTATATATATATATATATATCTCAGAAGTTTTTGTTTCGGTTTCTATTCAAGTTGATGCACCAGAGTCATATGGATATATTTGTTTTATTTTTAAAATAACTTTATAATGTATAAAATCGATAGAACATTGTAATAATATATACGAAATCGGCAAGAATTAAAATATCATATTTAAACGTATTTTACAGCCGGGATACCTCGAACGTCCCTGCTAGCCTCGATAAATGCTTTTCCAGTTTTAACAAAAGAGCTACAATAATATCAAGGCGCCTCCATTTACGCTGAACATCTACAGAATGCCAACATCAATACATTATTTATTAATGGGTCCCCTGTGGAATTTCCACGGGTCTACATATTATTATTATTATTATTATTATTATTAGTAGTAGTAGTAGTAGTAGTAGTAGTAGTAATATCATTAGTAGTGATGTATTCATTGATATTAGTTATAGCAGTCGTAGTCGTAATTGCAGTAACAGCATAATTTCCATAGATACCGCCGTCAAAGTTCAATATGGGCACCATCTTCATTCCATGAATAGAATTGAGGCTAAATGTTCTATCTGCATTGACGCCTTTGACATACGACTTGCATTCGACGTTAATGGACTTACTTAAAGGGAGAAGGCGGCGGCGCAACGGGTGTGAGAGCGAGGGCGATGGTCGTAGAATTAAGCTGGAAAGCCGTGTGCATTGAAGCACACGGTACATTTCAGCTCGAACGGACTGCCAGCTACGCAATATGGCCGGCGCGCTGTGCGGCTAAGGCGGGTCGTTGTGTCATGATAGAGCGACCGGCTGCCAGCCAGACAGACAGGCAACGCCCGAGGCTTATCAATCATGGCCATCTCGAGATGTTCTTCGACGGCGGTTAATGAATATTTATACAGGCTCAGAACAACACAATGTGAACGGCTGGAAACACATCCATCTTAAATGTTTCTTTTGGCCGTGCGTTGCTATTTTCATTGCAGAATAGTTAAGTGCGAGAAAGAGAAAATAGTTACGTAAATTGATGAATTTATTTTAAACACTTTATATACATTACATATATATGTATATTACATAGAAAAATGCGAGCATGAATGGCTATATTCTTAAGACTAAGCTTAGAAAAGTAAAAGGACTAGTTGTTAAAACTGGAAAAGAAAAAGATAAGATATTATATTAAAAAATATAAATTTATAACTTAAAATATTGCAGCATTAAGAATAAAAAAAATTCAATTTAACATTATATATAGATTCTTAATGCTTCAATATTTGAAGTTATACATTTATGATATTTTTGCTAGAATATCTTGTCTTTTCTTCACCAGTTTTAACAACTAGTCCTTTTATTTTTCTAAGCTTAATCTTTTTATGTTCACATTTTTCTATGTAATCCATTATTTTGTCATACTTTGGTTTAAAATAATATGTTCTTTTATTGTGTTCAATATCATATGAATTATCAAAAATCCATACAAAATTATTACCAACTTCTTAAATTGATTTCAAAAAATCAAGTAAAAGACGTAATTAAGCAAATAAACAGAAAGAAGGAACAAAAAAGAGAGACAGAATTAACGAGCGACGTCGTAAGCGAACTATTAGCATCCCTAGCACGGCAAAGAGCATTGCATTTGTTAACTTTCTCTATATAACCCAAATATGATGGCATGCAAGCGACATTTCCGCTATGATTTAATAAAGTGTCGACGACTAAAATGTTGCTATGATAACCAACAACCAATTAGAAGGAATCATCTCTAAACGTTAATGTTGAAAAAGTTGCTATGGTAACCAACAGAAGAAACCGTCTCTCACGTTCCTTACTAGTTCTGAGGACATTTGAACATCAGTAATTTTATTGTAACTTTTGTTTTAATGAACGAAAATTGAACATTGAAATTTCAAAATATAACTGAGAAAGTATTTGAATGATATAGAAATTTGTTGTTGCTGTTGTTGTTGGTGTTTTATTTTTTTTTATATTTTATCTATATTACCTGCTTTGAAACGCTATCATTCATTTATTTTTCCTGACACCTTAGCGTTTTTTAAAGAGCTATAAACTCTTTTTGTTATTCATATAATCATATATAATTGAGACGCTTTTTAAATTTATTTCTATTATTATTAAATATTATTACGCGCATAAAAAGTATACTCATAGACATACGTGTTTCTAATTCTCAGCCCTCATCAGCATAGGTTAGATTCGAACATATGGCTCCAGTACCCGAAGTTTGGCGTTCTACCATTGAGCTACAATGACTCACCACTTGAATGCATGGTTTCCATCTCTTTTAAATTTAAAATTAGTTGTTTTTTAAGTGATATTAACAGCTTCATATCAATTTATGTTACTATAGTACGACACAGTAAAAGGTTATGCATGTATGTATGTATGTATGTATGTATGTATCTATCTATCTATCTATCTATCTATCTATCTATCTATCTGGCTGCCTTGTTTTCTGTCTATATTACCAGAATAATCATTGCCCGGAGAAGGTTATAGAATAAAAACACGTATCGCGAAAAATATTATACAACCATTATTGGTTACATATTTGCATACATGTTTCAGTAAATTCCAATTCAGAGACAACTTCATCAGAGCAAAACAGATTGATATTGAAAAAAATCAGTATCGCCCCTCTTTTGGTCTGATGAAGTGGTCTATATGAATTGGGGTTCCACGGAAATATGTATGCACATATGTAATCAATAATGTTTTTATAATAAACAGACTATATACCAGCTCTGTCCTGTATTGAGCACTCTTTAATAATTACGCGGGTTTAATTGGATTTACATCTAGGAAACTGATCAATACAACCAACACACACACACAGACACAGACACACACACACACACACACACACACACACACACACACACACACACACACACACACACATATATATACACCTATAAATTCGTTTTTCTTTTGTGTGTATTGATATTCACATTAAACCCCCTCTTTTCTATTTATTTAAAAAGAAAATGCAATTTTCTTAATTCTGGGTTGTGGAAATGCAATCACAAGCAAAACATCTAGCTAATTTGCATATTCTTTTAAACATTCATTTGAATTAATTTCCTATTAGTTTTTTCGGTTTTCTGATGGGATGATCATCTAGAGTTAACTATTACGTGTAATTATATCCATGCAGATATTATACATGATTTATACTTGCATAATATTTGCGTAAAAAGTTTACAGTAAACAAAAAATTGTTTCCATATATATTTATGTATACGTATATATTTTTGTTTAATCTATTATTCTATCTATCTATCTATCTATCTATCTATATATCTATAAAAGTGAACGTGTCTGTCTGTCTGTCTGTGTGTGTGTCTGTGTGTCTGTCTGTCTGTGTACATTTCCCTACGCAATAACTCTGTCAATTTTAAGTCTATAGACTCGAAATTTGAAATACCGGGTACTGAGATTTGGAAAAATCGATGTGACGGGTGTCAGCCAGAAATTTGGCTGTTAAGGGGTCAAATTTCAACGATTTGACCTTTAAGAACTCTACCAAACTCCTCCGACAATGTTGGGTCTAGACACTTGAAATTTTAGATATAGGTTCCTTGAACATGGATCTAACTTAATAAAGTGATTTGAGCCCGAAACAATAAATTTTAAGGGGTCATAATAGGGGTCAAAGTTTAAAAAATTAACCATTTTTTGTTTTTTTGCTTTTTTTGCACAGCATACACCTCCAAACACCCGAGCAAGGGGTCAAAGTTCAACGATTTGACCTTTGAGAATTCTACCAAACTCCTCCGCCAATTGTGGGTCAAAACACTTGAAATTTTAGATAATGGTTCCTTGGACATGGATATAACTTAATAACTTGATTTGAGTCCAAAACAATAAATGTTAAGGGGACATAATAGGGGTCAAAGTTTAAAAGAATTGGCCGTTTTTTCTTTTTTTTTTTCTCAACATACACCTCCAAACACCCGGGCAATGCCGGGCTGAAATGCTAGTATATCTATAAAAGTAAAAGTGTCTGTGTGTCTATCTGGCTGTGTACATTTCCCTACGCAATAACTCTATCAATTTTAAGTCTACAGACTGGAAATTTGATATACAGAATACTGAGATTTGGGAAAATCTTTGTGATCGGTTTTCGACCGGAAATTTTGCTGTTAAAGGGTCAAAGTTTTACGATTTGATCTTTGAGAACTCTACCAAACTCCTCCGACAATTTTGGCTCTAAACACTTGACATTTAATGATATAGGTTCCTTGGACTTGGGTCTAAATAAATAACTTGATTTGAACCCAAAACAATAAATTTTAAGGGGTCATAATAGGGGTCCAAGTTTAAAAAAATTGACCTCTGTGGTCTCTACCAAACTACTCAGACAATATCTAGTCTAAACATTTTGAAATTTTACATTTTATTATTTATTTATCTGCCATAAAAATAAGAGACAAGCTTTCACTTCAATGGGGGTCACTGCAAGCGATTTTTTTTATTAATAATTTTTTTTACTTGGAGATGTAAACATGTCTTTTGGTACTAGCCCGTTGCGATGTTAACTGAACAGTTTTTTAGTCTTTCAAAGTGCTAGCATGCGGCTCACTAGGCAATGTTATACGAAATTATATGGCACAGAATATAGTTGTACCTTTTGGAACTTTCAATCGTTCATATTTTTGGAACATTGATTCATTTCTATTAAATGCTTATGTAAATAAATATATTTTAAAATATCTTTATAAATATATTTATATAAAAATATACTCATGAATATAAATAAAGATATAAAAAATATATTGAAAACTGTAAATTATATATAAATAAAATAGTCATAAAATTAAATAAAAATATAAAAATATATTTTAAATGTAAATAATATATAAACATATATTCATAAATTTAAATGAACATATAAAAATATAATCATAAATGTAAGTAATAATTTAAAAATATATGTATGAATGTAAAAATTATATAGAACAAATAAATTCATAAAAGTAAGTGAACGTACATAAATTCATAATATTAAGATATCAAATTATATTCATAAAAATAAATAAAGATATAAAAATGTATTCATAAATGTAAATAAAATATAAATAATATATTCATAAATTAATAAACATATAAAAATATATTTATATGTGCAAATAATATAAAAATAATATATCCATAGAGTTAAAAAAAGGTATAAAACATATATTCATAATTGTAAATAAAGATATTAAAATATATTTAGGTATTTTTTTAGGTCCACCTCCACAATTTTCTTTTAAATGACAGCTTTTAAAGGTTTTCGACTATGCTGAATACGGAAATTGCATTGGAATTTTGCAGAAATAAGTCGTTATCAAGATATAAAAAGTTGTATTATGCATTGTATTCTTTGGCGGCCATCTTTGTTACGCGCGTAGATTTGTTCATGGCGCCCGTGCACGTGCGTAAAAAAGATGGCCGCGAAAGAATACAATGGATAATACAGCTTTTTATATCTTGATAACTACTTATTTCTGCAAAATTTCAATGCGATTTCCGCATTCAGCATAGTCGAAAACCTATTTAAGTCGTCATTTAAAAGAAAATTGTGGAGGTGGACCTATCTAAAAATTTACCTATATGTAAATAATATATACATATTATATTCGTAAAATTATATAAAGATATAAAAATGTATTTATAAATGTAATAAAATATTAAACAATATATTCATAAATGTAAAAGTATATTCATGAATGTAAATGATATATAAAAGATATATTCATAAAAGTAAATAAGCATATAAAAATATGGCTATAAATGTAAATAATATATCCAAAATATATTCAAGTAAATGAAGATATAAAAAATATATGCATAAATTAAAAAATATATTAAAAAATATAGTCAAAAAAGTAAATAAAGTAATAAAAATATATATCTATAAATGTAATCTTCTATATATATATATAATACTAAAACTCTGTCGTTCTTGGTTGTTTGTTGTTTGCTTGCCCACTATCCTCCTCCTCCAACTACTACTACTGTGCCTCCTCTTCTTGCTACTACTATTACTTCTCCTCTTTACAACTACTACTATGGCTCCTCTTCCTCCTCTTACTACTACTACTACTACTACTACTACTACTACTACTACTACTACTACTACGCCTCCTCTTCCTTAACCTACTATTACTACTACTGGTTCTAATTCAATGGCTGTAAGTTTTTTTTTCAAAAATAAACAATTATAAACAGAATAACTCATAGAAATCTATCTATATTCTTTTTTTCATCTTAATATACTTTCATAGAAACGTTTCTGTTATGTCACAAAAAAAACTATTTTCTTTACGTCACATTAATTCCATAGCTAATACAACATACTGACCCCTTAGGGGATGTTTTGCAACTATTCTGTATTACAACTATTCTGTCGCAATTTTCTCAGAAATAATTCAACTTTGACCTGTTGACAACGTATTTTTTTTATACTGTGTACGTTCTCAGAGGCCTAATTTCTTTTTTTTTGCGTTTCAAATTATCCAAATAAACAATTAATACTTTCTGCATTTTTTTACATCGTTCATTTTCGTATTACGTTTAAGTTATTTTAACGCAATTTTCTTACAAATAAATCTACTATTTTACAATGTAAATAGATAATAGGTAACTTTACACGAATAAGGCGGATTTTTTTTTGTTTGAGTAATCCGTCTGATTTTTTATTTGAATATACTTTCATAGAAATGTTTCTGTTATGTCACAAAAAAACTATTTTCTTTACGTCACAAGTGTCACGCTCATACATGAATTCCATAGCTAATATAACATACTGACCTAACGGGTCACGGGTAGTCTAGTAATATATTAAAAATATATTTATAAATGTAAATAATATATTAACGTATATTTTCATGAAATTAAATAATATATTAAAAAATGTTCATAAATGTAAATGATATATCAATATATATGTATTTAAAAGTAAATAATATATTAAAAAGTTATTCATTAATGGAAATGATATATTAATATATATATATATATATATATTTATATATCTATATTCATAAAAGTAAATAATGTATTAAAATTATATTCATAAATGTAACTAATATATATATATTCATAAAAGTAAATAAAGATACTAAAATATATTCATAAATGTAAACAACGATATAAAAAATATATTCATAAAAATTAAGATATAAAAAAATAGTTTACAGATTATTTTATTATATTAAAGAGAATACTGAAATGAAACACAATAACTACCACTTTTTTCAGCAGGAATGCGAAATTGGCCGACACGGTCTACTTACAAGACAATAAGTTATCATGCCGATCTCGTCAGAATATCTAAGCTTAGATCGTCTGACGAAATCGACAGAACAACTTATTGTCCTGTCTATTGAAACAGCTTGTAATGATTTAAGTAAAAATCCCCGAGGTTGAAATAATAAAAAAACATATATAGCTCTACTAAGGTATCGAACACTTTTCCCCTGTTTTTTACAAAATATACCCCTCTCTCTCTCTCTCTATATATATATATATATATATATATATATATATATATGTGTGTGTGTGTGTATATATATATACACACACACACATATATATATATATAGTCTTTGAAGTTTTTAACCTTTAAAACTATACAAAAAATTACTTTTTATCATTCGTTAAAAAAACATCTAGTCAGTAAGTCATTTAATCACCTGCAATCACTGCATCAACTCTCTCGAATTTACTATAATACCAATTTTTTTTTATTTTTCAATGGATCATCAGTTGTTTACCATGAAACACTGTTTCGGGGATTTAAAAACAAAACAGTATATTACATCATGGCTCCCCAGCAGTGTTTGTCAAACACCACCACCCGTAATCTTAGGAAGAAGACATGTTACAAACATTTGATCCAATTTCCTATTCTTAATTGCAATTACTAACCTTTTCATAGTATAAAAATGAATTTCTTACCTGTGCGATTCATCAATTTCCACATTTAAAATGGATACATTTTTTAATTTATCAGTCTTGTATTTATAAGATTTGGATTAATCCATTTAACTACTTATCACCCCCACTATAATTAGTAGTTTGTATATTTACATTCTTATTTATTTAAAATTAGATACATAAAGGTTAAAAATATTTTATTTTACATATATACATTTTTTTTATATATATATAAATGTATTATATGTAATTATAAATACATTTTATACATTGCTAATATAGTTTTGGATTTCCTTTATTAATATAGTCTGGTTTATCTTAAACGATTCAAAAGCATCAGGATAACGAACAAATGCTTTATGTAACTGTTTAAATATTTTATTTTTTATCCCCACCTTGTTTTATCATCCTTATTACTAAGCTAGAAACTGGTGGTATAATATCTGTTAATTTTAAAGTAACGCGGGCTATTCTCAAAAACTCTGACATAATCTATATATATAAAAATGTAAATGTTGGTTCGTTCGGAGTTAATTGTCTAAAAAACACTGGACGGATGGCTTCCACGTTTTGGTATAATATGTTTACTATATCCATGTGTGTTTTTATATATTCCTTTTTAATTATAACATTATACTTAATTTTTCTATGATAAATAGGTGGATTTCTTTTTACCGAGAGGCGATTTTTTTTATTTAGGGACAATTATTTATTACCGCTTCCTGTCACGTGACCAGTGTTATAATTTAGCGGTTTTCTTGCTAGATCTGGAGATTTCGTTTACAATCTAGCGGGAAATTCTAGAAAATCTGGAGGTATTTGGCACCCAGAGACACCCGCATTAGATTGCTTGGAAATACTTTAAAACATAAAATAAACTCATTCAGGTAAGTAAAAAAAAGTAGCATTTATTGCCTTTGGTAACAATTATTTATTGATTATTTGTTTTGTTGTTCACCTTTTTTTCGACTAACCATTCTTAAATCTCACTATAAAATCGATTTTTCCAAGTACATTTTAGGTGGGGGTGGGGGGTCATTCCAATCTCCCCGAAAGGGTTTGTATTACTGTACACAGGTGTGTATTACTGTACACATAGATTCGAAAAAGTTGTCAAAAAACAAATATATAACAAATAAATGTTATCAAAGGCAAGATAAGTTACTTTTCTGCCAAACTGGCTAGCGATTTTCTGGACATTTCTTTCTCCTGATCTCGCGGGTTTTTTTAAAATCTGAGTTGACAACATTACATCACTAAAAAAACACCACAGGCTTAATGTTTCTTGGCCTTCGAGACAAGATCAAAGTGTAGTATCTGTGCTTCAGATGCACAAAGTGTAGTATCTGTTCCGGCAGATACTGCAAGCTATGACTAGCTATGACTAGTAAAGACCAGATGTGGGGGCAACCCCACATGCCTGACCTTTAACCAGCTCCCATTTCCCACCTCTCGGGAGCTGGTCCCCTTTTCCCTTCCCCCTCCCTTCACTCCTCACATTAAAAATTGGCCTTGTGCCTAATTTGCTCGGTGGGGGAGCAAATAAATACCATCTGTTCCGGCAGATGCTGCACTTAAGATAATTTGTACCAGTCAATGGAGGGGAAACCCTCTATACTGGGACAATTATTATTTTTGGTAACCAGAGTGCCCCCTTTTTGCCTACTTTTAGGGGAGCTGGTTTTTACCTCACATTAAAAACGGCCTTGTGCCTAATTTGCTCAGTGGGGGAGCAAATAAATACCATCTGTTCCGGCAGATACTGCAAGCTATGACTAGCTAGGACTAGCTATGACTAGCAAAGACCAGATGTGGGGGCAACCCCACATGCCTGACCATTAACCAGCTCCCATTTCCCACCTCTCGGGAGCTGGTCCCCTTTTTCCCTTCCCCCTCCCTTCACTCCTCACATTAAAAATTGGCCTTGTGCCTAATTTGCTCGGTGGGGGAGCAAATAAATACCATCTGTGCTTCAGATGCACACGACTTTGCGGGCCCTCGTGACAAGATCAAAGTGTAGTATCTGTTCCGACAGATGCTGCACTTAAGATAATTTGTACCAGTCAATGGAGGGGAAACCCTCTATACTGGGACAATTATTATTTTTGGTAACCAGAGTGCCCCCTTTTTGCCTACTTTTAGGGGAGCTGGTTTTTACCTCACATTAAAAACGGCCTTGTGCCTAATTTGCTCAGTGGGGGAGCAAATAAACACCATCTGTTCTTCAGATGCTGCACTTCTATTTCTTGTTCTCTTTCGGTGGAGGAGAAATCCTTCACGACTGAGACAATTTTTATTTTTGTACCTTTTCTCCACGTTAAAAAACGACCCTGGTGTCTAACTCTGTCCCGTGGGGAGGCATAGTAAATAGGTACAATATCGGTAAATTTTCAATGGGTTTATTGATAATGTAACCATGTGATTGAACTTTAATTTAAATTAACCACACGTGGTCGAAAAATGAATGCCGACGCTCAAAGTGTATACACATTTTGATTCCTCCCTTTACTTAAAAATTCACCAAAAATCAGGAAATTAACGAATTTAATGAAAATTGCAGTATTTTTCAAATAATGATCGCAGAATATAATGAACTAATTATTTTTACTTAACTCTTGGTGAAAATGTTTTATTTTGTTTAAATCAAAAATACCTTTACTAAAGTTATGGTTTTCAGTAGTAAATAAAAAACGCAAGAATTTATTTTTGCTTTTTTAAAGCATCGTAATTTGTAACAATAAAAAATAATTTTTACAGTAACATTACGAAAAAAGCCCCTAAAGTCCGTATTAATGTATTCGATATAACTCGAAGAAAAATGAATTATCGGATACAATTAAGGAAATTAAAGATTCAATTAGATTCCTATTTCAGTCACCTAAATTATTTAAGGTGAAATGAGTTTAGGAATTTATAGCGAAACCTAAATATTTTTTTTTCTTGCTTAAAAAAAATAGCATTAATACAGTAAGTTAGGTAAACTGACTTTTTCGTTTAAAAATGGAATTATTTCCCTTTCACTATTAATTTAAAAAAAAAAAAAAATTTTAAATAAATATTTTGTATTACTGTACACATAGATTCGAAAAAGTTGTCCAAAAAGAAATATATAACAAATAAATGTTATCAAAGGCAAGATAAGTTACTTTTCTACCAAACTGGATATATTTTTCGTGTTTTTATTTAATGTAACATGTTTATTCAGCTCAAAAACCATACAGTGTTTACCGATGTATTGGAACATTCGAGATTGCGTCTGATTCTCTCTTTAACACGGTAAGTGTGGGAAAAGATGTTATAAATAAAAAACCGGATAAAATACTGTTAAAAACTCGCTCAATATATGTTACCGTGACATAGGTTGACATATATTCGGCGGGTTTTTAATAGTATTTTGTATAGTTTTTTATTTATAACACCTTTTTCCATACTTACGGTGTTAAAGAGGGTGTGAGACGCCATTTTGAATTTTCAAATACATCGGTAAACACTGTATGTTTTTCGAGCTGAATAAATATGTTAGATTGAATAAAAACACAAAAAATATATCCAGTTTGGCAGAAAAGTAACTTATTTTGCTTTTATTCTGGAATTTATTTTATCTAATTTTTCTTTCGCTGGTTTGGAATTATTTACTACCCAAAATAGATTTATATTACTATAGACTTTACTTTTCAGGTGAAAATTATTTATTTGATTTATAATTAATTTAAATATTTTAGATATAGCTTTACTTAGAGGTTTAGTGATGCACGTCTTTGAACCTACAATAAATCTAGCACCAACTGGATTTTTATGCATTTTAGGTATCCAATACATACATGGAAGGTTTTTGTGTTTATCTTCTAACTTTAATCCTACTTTTTCATCAATAATACTATTATTCAAAATAATGCTATCTAAATTACTTTATAAGTATCCGAATCGTTTCCTATAAGTCCTACTTCTATCAATAAACGTTGTATATAATATTTTTTACATATAAAAGCTATATTGTTTGCCACTTTATCAATCGGAACTTTTACAAACTTTTCTTGAAGTATTTTAAGTTTCTCCCGTATTTCTGAATTTTTTAAAAGAGGATTGGTTTTTCTAGGGTGTTTAAATTGTTTTATATGTTTAACCTTTTTATTTACGCATTCAAGTATACTATTTTTCCATGCATCAAACGTAGACTGTGCTAATTTATATTTCTTTACCATAGACATATAAAACCTTCTAGCGCTTTAGTTACTTCTTTAACGCATTTAGTGTAATTTAGGCATTTAGGTTCTCTATAATTTGGACCCTTACTAAGTAGTTTTCTTAATTTAGGATTATTTACTATATTTAAATCTCCTGTAATTACATGTTGTATCTCATTATTACAGAACGGAGAGGAATTACGTTCACATTCTGGAATATTTATATTATTATCTTTTATATTTATATGTTCTACCGTTTTCTTATAATTAAAAGTCTTATTGCGTATTGTTGGCCCTAGTTTATATGTAACTATTGGTTTTTTGTCTTTTTTCTGGAACTCATTTGGTAGTAATTGTATAGTTTTTTGTTTACTAACTATTTTAGGTAAACTTACATAATCTAAACCTTTATTTTCATACAAAACTACACAAACATTTTTAGGTTTCTTTTTTATATCGTTCACTGGTGGCTTATATAATTTAGTGTCAATTATATCTAGAATATATTCATACCATTGAATGAAATAGTCCTTCTTATATATCATATCCGGTTGTAATAATATTTTAGATGCTATTTCCTTCAAAACTTTCTTTTTTGTTTGATTAAGCAATTTTCTTATATAATTGAACGACTCATAAATTTTATTAATAATGATATCTTTAATTTTACTAAAAAAATCCTCGCATGAAATAACTGATTTTCTATTATTTCTATTAACATGAGTTCTATCTCTAATACGAGGCAAAGCTGGATATAATCTACCTATAATTTCAGAATCTTGTAGGTTATTTTTTTTAACTTTAATATTCAACCCATATGGGTAAATTACTCGCATTTTTTTTTAATTATATCGTCTTCCTTATCCTGACGCATCCTTAGGATATATATATATATATATATATATATATATATATATATATATATATATATATATGAGGTGGGTGTAGTTTGCTTGAAGCATTGTATATTATGTAGTTAAATAGAATTGTAGAAGGCGGTACAATAAAGAAGTAACGGAAAGACACAAGCTGAAGCAGGTGAGAAATTTATTAATACAACTTGTAAATACATGTGTACATATTCATATTTCATATACGCAGTATATTTATATTTGCACAGTGCTCACCTGGGAAAGTCGGTCTGGTGGTAGGTCCGTGTAATATAATATTTTGAGAAAGATCCCTTCGTCAGATATTTACTTGACTTTGACAAACATACTGTTGTAAGCAGTAACTATACAGCAGCAAATCATCGCTCGGAACTTGTGGGTAGTATATGGTTAGGGTTTTTTTTTTCTCAATTCTTATTTTATATATCTAAATTATTTATTTTATTTTATATTGTATTTTATTTATTTGTTTTTTGTTTTTTTTATAATAGTTTATCTTTAGTTACAAACGTGTTGTTGTAAACAATAGACAGTAACAGTATCGGGCTAAATAATTGTCCGGGCCTTGTTGGTGGCTTTTAAATTTAATATGATTGTGTTTGTTTGTTTGTTTGTTTTTTACTTATTTTATTTGTAATTTATTTATTTATTTTATTTATTTATTTTTTTATATAGTAGTTTATGTTTATATTGAGGAGATTTAATTAACTAATTTAGTTGTTGTTTGTATTTCTGCGTTCTGTTTGAGGTGGTGGGAGCGTAGACTTAGAATAAATCGGTTGGTCAAGGGAGACTACTTGATGAGTTGTTCTAAGGGGGATAATCGTTACCGATATTTCTTCTCAGTTATATGTATAACGTTGCATTACTTTTTTATGTATTTATTTGTTTGCTTATTTATTTTATTTTAGTGATATTATTCTCATTCTGGGGGTATTTTATTTAATTCGTTATGTAGTATATATATATATATATATATATATATATATATATATATATATATATATATATATATATATAAGAAATTTATTACTGTGAGTCCAGAATGAGTTTACATATTGTTTCAACTAGAGGAAAATCCCCAAAGAAAGGAAATATCCAACTAGCATCGTCAGAATTCATAGATGGACATCTATGAATTCTGACGATGCTAGTTGGATATTTCCTCTCTTTGAGGATCTTCCTCTAGTTGAAACAATATGTAAACTCATTCTGGACTCACAGTAATAAATTTCTTATATACTGCTCTGGCTACACATTGAGCACTCTAGTCCGGTTTTTTCACCACTGGTATATATATATATATATATATATATATATATATATATATATATATATATATATATATATACACGAGTGCCATAAATATATAGATCAAGTAATGTTACTCTAGTATAACGTAGCTATGTTTTATGGATCAATATATCTATTTATCTATCTGTCTATGTTAGCAGAGTAACTATACCCTAATGATGATTACAAAACTGAAATATTTGTCCCGATTAATATAGAAACTAAACATATTTTTAAAAGTTCGCAGCCACTCATAATTACCATAGCCGCCATACGGTTAACTCTAACATATGTAAATAAACACATGCACACAGAGATAAAATACCTGTCCCATCGCGGGTAAAATAATTTTTTCAATTAGATGTATTGCATCAATTGTATGTCCCTTTATGAAGATTAAATCCAAGATATAATTATACTAAACCTTATGTCCAGGATTCTTATTCTAATTTTGATTAAAAAAAAACAGTGCATGGTTGTAGAACGTATAAAATCAACAGGTTATTTGATAACACAGAGGTATCCTTCGAATGGAATGCTTCTGTTTAGAGCACAGTTGAACCATGATACTTGACTTTTGCAATTTAAACTTTAATTTAAGCCATTATATAAAAATAATTTAATAAAATCAACAGTAGGTTCTTCTGCAGTATAGACTAAAATGTATTTATTAAAGATATTGCGGAATAACATCTGAATGTCTCTCCCGATGGATTCACGACAAGAGCGGGCAATCAATCTATTTGATCGAAAAATGGGCGATTCCACTGATTCCGATCACAATAAGCGTATTGGAAGTTCGTTGATCCTCATTTAATCTTGAGCAATGACAGGTCTCCATGCTAGTATGTATGTATGTATGTATGTATGTATGTATGTATATATATATATAAATATATATATATAAATATATATATATATATATATATATATATATATATATTATTTATGAGCTAAAACACGACAGCATTTTTCTGTTTAATTATACCCTTTTGCGTTATATTTTTCTCGTAGCCTTTTAGTTAAAAAAACAAAACATAATGAATAAATCCTCTATATATATCCAGAATACTTTCGATCCACTGTCAAAATATCTGCGGGTCACAAAAAAAAATTATAATAAAGCTGAATAGAAAAAAAATAAAAATTCAAAACGATAACAAAAACGCGTTGAATGCAAGATCGTCAGACGTCAACAACTAACCGATGGTATTTCCAGATTAGAAACTTTGCCATAAAAAGACGATTTATCATTTGTGACAGAATCCATTGGGACATCCGATATCATTAAATGCTCACTGATCGACGGGTTTCCGTTTTTTTTTTCTGATTATAAAGAGTTATCGCACGAAGAACATGTTTAAATCATCCAGATTGTTGTTGCTACGAGCGACGTTCCAAAAGTAATGCGTCTTATTTTCTCCGCCTGAATGGATCAGTGAGGATTTACGAATCGCATTCTTATGATGACTGAACTAATGCAGTCATAACCTGAAAGGTTCATCTCTCTGTTGCAGATATTGACGGTGTGAACCTCTAAGAAAGCAACCCTAGTCATCGAAGTGCGTCAGAAGCAGATATGTGTCATTGAGTTCCTCCATGCAGAAAAAAATGAAGCGATCACTATTCACCGGCGCTTGTTGAACATTATTGAATCAATGCAGTCAGCACAGCTAGGAGATGGGTTCATTGATTTCAGAATAGTAATAGAGATGTGAGTGAGAAACCATACTCCGGATTTTTACGACAGGGTCATCTAAAGAAGCTGGCAAAAAATGTGCATTGAGAATCATAGTGACTATGAAGAAAGATAAAGTCTGGTGCACAAAAAAAGCCGCTCGTTTGAATGGTACTATTCCCATCTCTTTAGCTCTTCCATGTTTTAGGTTTTTAGTTAAAAAATAAGAGGCCTTACTTTTGGTATGGCACTTTTTTCATTTCATGCGGGGTAACAGCATAAGCGTCCCGGAATAGATTGTATTGACGTTAAGCATTGAAAAATATTTTTACTAGTTTTGTATGTAATATTAGTTGCTTGGTTATTTATGTAGATAAATTCAAGTATCTGTATTTTTAATTAGTTTAGGGATATAATACCCAAATAGCATCGTAAAAAAACGCACCAAAACAAATTTGCATCGATTAATTTATTTATTGCGGACTATTATCCTCATCTTTCTTAGTTTTTGTTTCACAACGTTTCGGCCAACTATTCCTCTGGCCTTCATCAGGTGGTAACCGCGATGGGATAGGAACTCCGAATCTCCTGACTGCATTCTCAACAATTACTGCCATCCATAGTTGTTGTTGTCTCATCAAGTTTTGGCCAAGTAAGCCTCTGGCCGGCTTTGGATGGTATTGAAACCGCTATATTCTTGGCTGGCTTTTTGGTAGGATTGAAACCGCTATCTTCAGACAATTCTCATCTGAAACTGTAGAGATTCAATGTCTTTATCTACTGCGCCATGGGCCCCGAATGGATGGCAGTAATTGCTGAGAATGCAGTTAGGAGATTCGGAGTTCCTATCTCATCGCTGTTACCACCTGACGAATGCCTGAGGAATAATTGGCCGAAACTTCGTGAAACAACAACTAATAAAGATGAGGATAATAGTCCGCAATAAATAAATTAAATCATACTCATCTCAATAATGAATTCCAATTAAATATAAATTTGCATCGATTAATAAATCTGATTACAGTACAACACTACAAACAATTCTTGGTTATTATGTAACGTAACACATGTTTGCACACATAGTAACATGTAAACAACCGGGACCCACACGGTGTTGACTCAGTCGCAAAGGAGACAAAGAATAGTAAAGAGGAAAGACCTTCAACTCCTGTTTCAGGTTTTAGCAAAATACCTTTATTATTCATTCTCCCGCAACGTGTGACTTCTCGTTACGGGTTAGACATCAACCACGTCTCGAATATGATCGTTTTCTCTAACGTCTTCATCTCCTTTTTATAGTCGTTTTCTTTTCCCGTACGATGATATCATTTCGCAAACAGCACGGTATTTGCATATCATCGACATACGCGCTCCAACGCTTCGTTACAATTACACTAAATTAAAAAAAAATTAACAATAATCCAACTAATACATAAAAGACATACGTAAACATAATTATCACTACTTGTAATTACTAGGGCTATGACAACAGCCTATTCTTTTCATTGTTTTAACTCTCAGGTATATATCCGACACAGTTAAACACAGTTAATCAACCGAGAACCACATCACTCTATATAAAAGCATATAAGTTATCAATGGATACACACTCGAGAGTCAAAACAATGAAAATAATATGCTGTTGTTATAGCCCTAGTAATAATTAACAACTGTTTTAAAATAACCGGAAATTCAAACAAGTTATCTATAAATATAAAAGAGAAAATGTTTGTGTGTGCGTTTTCGTGTATGTCTAAGAAAGGCTTTATTCCGAGAAGCGATCGGTCGCCTTACAACTTCTTAAAACTTTTTATATCACGTCTAAATGATAATATCTACGAGTTAACAACCGGGGTAGCCTGTCTATTTAATTTACCCGACTTTGAAAAGATAAATATGTAACAATTTTCGATCGCCGCATGTGCATTAAGTTTTTTCATATAAAAAGAAGAAGCGAACAGACTCGCGGTAAATAAAACACTGTCCCGCACTCAAAGTTGACGTCATTAACTCGTCAAAAACGGGCACCTGCAAAGTCGCGCATTTTTTTTTCACACTTTATTAATTTCCAACTGCGCCTCAAGGCTTCGGTTTTTTTTAAAACAACCAACGATTTTTGCTTTCATTTACCCAAAAACACACACACCTACAAACATCCGGGCAAAGCCGGGTATCCCCCCGCTAGTTCATATGAAAACAAACTAAAAGACGTGAACTCAATTATTATGCTTTGTATACTACAATCTAAATTGTTCCAATATATTCATAAAAAAAACGAAATTTATATTATCAGCGTGTGTCTACCCAGTTAATACAAAGTACAGTCAGGTCAACAACTTCTACAAATCTTACAAACCAATTAATTGGACTATGAAATAATTGTGTTCATTGATATAGAAAGCGTATTCAGTAAAATACTCGTCAAAAAATATTATTATTATTATTATTATTATTATATTTATTTATTATTATTATTATTTTTTCAATGATTTATAAAATAACTTGTTCCTCTCCAATAAAAATTATCAAAATACCCGAAAGTTACAATTTATTTGCTTTACTGAAGTATATTTTGAAGACTTAAAAGAGAAACATTTAGACTCAAATTGACAGAGTATTTTTATGATTTCGTTTCTATGATCGTCTTTTATCGAGATTGAAATCATAGAAAAGAATATATTGAATAATATTAGAAACCAATATATTGAATAATATTAGAAACCAATATATTGAATAATATTAGAAACCAATATATTGAATAATATTAGAAACCAATATATTGAGTAATATTAGAAACCAATATATTTAATAATATTAGAAAACAATATATTGAATAATATTAGAAAACCACAGATTGAATAATATTAGAAACCAATATATTGAATAATATTAGAAACCAGTATATTGAGTAATATTAGAAAACAATATATTGAATAATATTAGAAACCAATATATTGAGTAATATTAGAAACCAATATATTGAATAATATTAGAAAACAATATATTGAATAATATTAGAAAACCACAGATTGAATAATATTAGAAACCAATATATTGAATAATATTAGAAATCAATATATTGAATAATATTAGAAAACAATATATTGAATAATATTAGAAAACCACAGATTGAATAATATTAGAAAGAAATATATTGAGTAATATTAGAAACCAATATATTGAATAATATTAGAAACCAATATATTGAGTAATATTAGAAATCAATATATTGAATAATATTAGAAACCAATATATTGAATAATATTAGAAAACAATATATTGAATAATATTAGAAACCAATATATTGAATAATATTAGAAACCAATATATTGAGTAATATTAGAAATCAATATATTGAATAATATTAGAAACCAATATATTGAATAATATTAGAAACCAATATATTGAGTAATATTAGAAATCAATATATTGAATAATATTAGAAACCAATATATAGAATAATATTAGAAAACAATATATTGAATAATATTAGAAACCAATATATTGAATAATATTAGAAAACAATATATTGAATAATATTAGAAACCAATATATTGAGTAATATTAGAAATCAATATATTGAATAATATTAGAAATCAATATATTGAATAATATTAGAAACCAATATATCGAATACTATTAGAAAACAATATATTGAATAATATTAGAAACCAATATATTGAGTAATATTAGAAATCAATATATTGAATAATATTAGAAACGAATATATTGAATAATATTAGAAACCAATATATTGAATAATATTAGAAACCAATATATTGAATAATATTAGAAAACCACAGATTGAATAATATTAGAAACCAATATATTGAATAATATTAGAAACCAATATATTGAATAATATTAGAAACCAATATATTGAATAATATTAGAACACAATATATTGAATAATATTAGAAACCAGTATATTGAATAATATAAGAAACCAATATATTGAATGATATTAGAAACCTATATAGTGAATAATATTAGAACACAATATATTGAATAATATAAGAAACCAATATATTGAGTAATATTAGAAACCAATATATTTAATAATATTAGAAAACATTATATTGAATAATATTAGAAAACAATATATTGAATAATATTAGAAACCAATATATTGAATAATATTAGAAACCAATATATTTAGTTATATTAGAAACCAATATATTGAATAATATTAGAAACCAATATATTGACTAATATTAGAAACCAATATATTGAGTAATATTAGAAACCAGTATATTGAATAATATTAGAATACAATATATTGAATAATATTAGAAACCAATATATTGAATAATATTAGAAACATATATATTGAATAATATTAGAAACCAATATATTGAATAATATTAGAAACATATATATTGAATAATATTAGAAACCAATATATTGAATAATAATAGAAACAAATATATTGAATAATATTAGAAACCAATATATTGAATAATATTAGAAAACAATATATTGAATAATATTAGAAAACAATATATTGAATAATATTAGAAAACAATATATTGAGTAATATTAGAAACCAATGTATCGAATAATATTAGAAAACAATATATTGACTAATATTAGAAACCAATATATTGAATAATATTAGAAACCAATATATTGAATAATATTAGAAACCAATATATTGAATAATATTAGAAAACTCCATATTTGCGTAATCTATGTCACGTTTCTGAATTTTTGAGATGTGGATTGGTTATTCGTATTATTTGGAATCTTCGGACTATTTTTATCACTTTGACTCACATATCACTTATTCACAACGTTTAGGTTGATGAAACCTCCGAACTTCTTCAGGTGTATTTTGTCGAACTCGGAAAATTTTCTTTCAAACTCAGGAATTTGTACGGGATTTCGAAATGAACTCTTTCTTTACTTCACGGAGCTAGCATGTTCTTGTTCTGTCAGTCATGACTGGACAGAGTCAATTTACAATTGTATTTTCGGTCGTCCACACTGAGAACTGAACCATCAAACTTCAGAAGAATATTTATTTTACAACTGATTTTTCCCAGTTCTCTAACCACTGTGTCATGGTTCCTTGCGGATACACCTCAAGAAAGTCCGAGGTTACATCGAGCGAAACGTTTTGTAAAATACGACTCCTTGCTTGCACACCATTTCGAATCGGTAAAATGGCATTCATTTAGCACGGTAATACCGTTAATCCGGAAGTTAGGACTGGTTCGAGCTTATCCAATCAAAAGGAGTAAAATTAATCTGAGGAGAGTTATTATTTTCTGTAAAGGAAAAGGGAAAGATAATGCTATGTCAAAAAGTTTATGAATCAGTTAAGAAAGGTAAAACCTCATAACCGTCCAAATTGCAGAATACCTCTCAATGTTGCCTGGAAGCGGTATGAGGACTTGTTATACAAAGGGGAAACTAGTAGCGTCTTCCACTATAGGTGGTTGCGACAGTGATTATGGTGCTTCTAGGATGTAATGTAGGATTTTACTATAAGAAGTAAATGTGTCGATAACGGCGTTCTAAAGTTACATAAGACAGTGCATAATATTCTTGACATTATAAATATGTATATGGCATCTATTGTTGCAAACCTAGTGAACTTTGGTCCAGAGGGGAATTTATGCAATCAAAATATTATTTATGGATATTAAAACTTTATTAATATTATGATTATTAAAATTTAAGTATAGCGTTTTTTAGACATTAACTAATTTGTATTAAATAGAAATTCGAATCTTGTTTACTGTAGTTCCCGAGGATTCTTATCTTCAGACGCACCGACAGTTCAAATCCATTACAATCGCGACGTTCAAACGCTTATCTGTACAACGCATTGCTCATAAGGCAGAAAGATTACCAAGACCTTGCGTGCCTACCGTTCCGCGCTGTAACCACTGGCCTTTTCCCTCACAATTGATGCTGCTGACTAGCGATAACGGGCGACGATTTTAATAGAAGCACGTTCTCAATTTAATTGACTGCCCTTGTGTTGTCTAAATCTGCGTCACAGTGTCCTCTTTGCCCTGCATTGGTGTCACGTCTCTCTATTATCGACATCACCTGATATGTCCTCAGTTTCTGCCTCGCCTTGTCAGTGTCGCCGCTATCAAAACGACTGATAATTTTACTCACGCCCTCACTCTTACCCTGGTACATCGTGCCACCACCGCAGCAACAACAGCAACATGCTAGAGAGAAACCACCCACACTTAACAACATAATCACACGATTGTTCTAAATGCTATTTTTTTTTTAATATATATCCGTCTTTGCACATCTGCAAGGAGATGTGTCCGTCGGTCAGTAGAGCATTAGCTTGTCTAGCTTTTAATTCATAGTCAATCTCCTCTCGTGATATTAAGATTAATTCATTCAAATTGTTTTGTAACCACCGAAATAAGTGATAATCTGAGGGAGCAAATTTGGAGAATATGCGGGATGGGGTAAGTTTTCCTAATCGAATTCTCCTAGACCTTTGGACAGTAGTAATGTATAAGAATGAGGTTTACCATATTGGAAGAAGACTCCCTTTCTGTTCACCAAAAATGATCGTATTCTCATCAACATTTGAATAATGTTTTAATAAAATGAGAGAAAAGGTTACAAATTGATCATGCTGATCTGTTCATGAATATCATGGGTGATGATTTGTTAATGCATATTATGCAATATGCATAAAATAAATTACAACATAAAATAAATTACAACATAAAATAAATTACAACGTTTTAAAATGCTCCTTCTACAAACCGGCAACATTTTGCTCGGATTAAATAATAAAAGAAGAATTTTAACATTTCTATTAGAAGCCTTATCTACCATCCGTCCGTTAAATGTTCCTTGGTTAGTCGCATACGAGGAGTGTGCAATAAGTAATGCTCCTGACCCACTTCCAGTTGTCTGATTTAGCAGAAATTTTGCATGTGCAATAATTTATATCTCTACGGGTTATGTGACAAATTACAGCTCTGAACTAATTGTGGTTTACAGGTGTTTGAACCGAGTCAGGTGTGAAATGAAGCCTGTTGAATGTCGAGCAGTAATCCGGTTTTTGTATTTGAAAGGACGCACACCACAGGATACTTTGATGAAATGAAAGAAGCTTATGGTGATAATGCCCCATCATATGACCTTGTAAAACGCTGGTATCGTGACTTCAAACATGGGCGGAAGTCTGTGGAAACAGCTCCCAGACCTGGTCGCCCCTCCCTTCTGCCATTGATGAGGCATCTGTCCGTCAAGTTGAGGCTGGCATTTTGGAAGATCGGTGCATTACTATTCGCCAAATAGCCCAAGATGTCAAGATTAGTACAGGGTCTGTGGAAACTATCATTCATGACCATTTGCATATGCATAAGGTGTCTGTCAGATGGATTATTAGGTTGCTCACACCATTCCAGAAGCGAGAACGCGTTGAGTGCTCGAGGGTTAATTTGGAGATGTGCTAAGATGAGTCAAAGTTTTTCAAAAGACTGATTACACAGGATGAAACCTGGATCCATCACTAGACTAAATCCCAGTTCATGCAGTAGAAGCACTTGGACTCACCACCTCCAAAGAAGGCAAGGTCCAGCCCTCCGCTGGCAAGGTAATGCTCACAGTGTTCTGGGACCAGGACTGAGTAGTGATAACAGATTTCCTGGCAAAGGGTACCACAATTACAGGAGCCTATTATGCTTCACTTCTGAGGAAATTAAGAGAAGCTATCAAAAGCAAGAGGCGAGGCAAGATCAGCAAATGTACCCTCCTCCTGCAGGACAACGCTCCGGTCCACAACTCGCATGTCGCCAGATCAGAAGGGCGTGTGGTTATGACCCCGTCCCCATCCTCCCTACCTTGCACCTTCTGACTTTCACCTCTTCCCAGCCATAAAGTTGTTTTTGAAAGGAAAGCGTTTCCCAGATGATGCAGCCTTGGTTTCTGAAGTCACGTCGTGGTTGGAGGACCAAGCTGGCGTGTTCTACAAAAACGGTCTCCAGAGCTGCATCAAACGATGGGAGAAATGCATAGGTCTGGCTGGTTCCTATGTAGAGAAAGACTAATAACTGTGCCAAGTTTCGTTGCTCTACTTCTATGGGAAGTGGGTCAGGGGCATTACTTATTGCACGCCCCTCGTATAAGTTCAAACCATCATGTTCAAACGCACAGAGAGAATAGAAACATTCTATGCATACATGCGTCTATGTAGTTTTGAAAAACGTTCTATCTATCCGTTTGATACATTCAAATTTGAAATAGCATAATGGTCGATCTGTTTCGTTTAAATTTCAAATTGAATTTGCGAAACGATCTGTCATGCAAGTTTGAAATAGTATTTTCCTCGATATTTTACGTTTAAATTTCAAATTGCATTTTCAAAACAGTCTGTCATGCTAAAGTTTGAAATATACTTATCTTCGATATTTTACGTTTAATTTCAAATTTCATTTTTAAAACGGCCCGTCATGCAAATTATTTGAAATAGCATTTTCTTCGATATTTTACGTTTAAATTTGAAATTGCATTTTCGAAACGGTCTATCATGCTGAATTTTGAAATAGCATGTTTGTCGATATTTTACGTTTAAATTTCAAATTGCCTTTTCGTGTCAGTTTGTCATACTTTAATGTTAAATAACATTTTAGATACGTCCAACTTCTTCGATATGAGGATTTGTCTGTCTTTTGATCTGTTTATGGTTTGTCACGCTGGGATTTTAAACAGAATTCCCTTTTTTTAATTACACATATATAATAGGTGTAAGTAAATGTGTGTTAACCGAAACATATGTAGAAGAAATTTTGTCCATCGTTTGTCTGTCACGGTTAAGTTTTAAATAGAATTTACAGATGCCCGTGTGAATTCTTTAAAGAGATTGTTTCTGTCGGCGTTAACGATTTTACTATGTCAAAAGTGTAGTACAGTCCTAATTCTAGTATATATTAAATTGTTTTCACCGCCATTACATAGTTAAAGCAAAATTGTTTTACATTATTTAAATAATTTCCAATACTATAGATACTTAAACATTATTCCTTAATTGGAATTCATTTTTGAGATGAGCATTATATATATTAATTTATTTTTATTTCCGACTATTATTCTCATCTTTATTAGTTTTTGTTTTATTGGTTGTTGTTTTTCACGACGTTTCGGCCAACTATTCCTCTGGCCTTCGATAGGAACTTCGAATCTCCTAACTGCATTCTCAGCAATCACTGCCATCTGTAGTTTTTGTCGTCCCACCACGTTTTGACCAAGTAAACCTCTGGCCGGCTTTGGGTAGGATTGAAACTGCTATCTTCAGACAATGCTCATCTGGAACCGTAGAGATTCAACGTCTCTATCCACTGCGCCACGGGCCCCGAACACTACTAATATTGATACTATTAATACTCTTCATTGATTCACTTATTTTTATCGCATATGTTTGAATTCATGTCTTGAAATATAACGTTAATCATGAATCTATTACATTATTCCGAAGCTATAATATTTTTGTTCGGTAATGTTTTAATTATCTATTTATAAGCAGTCCAAATAGTACAATAGTACAAGTTCAGACTGAAGATGTCAAGTTTTACGATTTTCGGTCACCCGCTTTATTTGTTGAGAATTTATAATTAACTACTAAAGCAATATTTTTCTATTTCTAAAAATAGTTGAGATCTGTGATATTTAGAAATGAGACAAATTACGCGATTTATTATGTTTAAAAATTGTGACCAACAAATCTTGTGGATGACGGACAAAAAAAACCTCTACTTATATAATCTATATAAATAAAAGAGTAGATGTATGTGCGTGTGTCTGTGTGAAAATATTTAACCGATAAACTCTTAAACTACTGATCACATAATATTGCAATTAACCGAAAATACAAATCATACACCAAGGATGGTTTATAACGAGTAAAATCTTTGTTCGGTTGGATGAATAGCGCGTACAAAGTTGAAATGCAAAAATGTTGCCGACAGATTTCTATTATTTTTGCGCATGTGCAAATTTATTCATATCTCGAAGTGGTTTGATTTTAAATATTTCTTATCTATAAATATAAACAAAATCTCCAAATCGTCGATCTCTACTCGCTTTGTCTATCCATTCTCACACTCGTTATTGCATTTAGTCTCTTTCTTTCACAGTTATGAGAAAAATAACTCACTTGACTTGAGGAGGTTGGGAGATTGGAGGAGCGTTGGGTTCGTTTTGGACTGATCAAACCTAGTGACGTTTGATTCTTGCTTATATCTACTGCTGCTGCTGCTCCTGCTGCTTCTGATGGAAGTGATTGCATACGTATGACTGTTACTAATTATTTAAAGGATTGCTTCGATTGGAGCAGCATGTTTAGATGACGGATACGTTAACCCTTGGGCTACGATGGTATTTTTAAACACATTGTCTTCGATAGGTGTGAATTCTTTTACGCCACATAAAATCAAGTCTGAAGTCTTCGAAAAAGAATTTTTTTATCAAAAAACAATACAAACATCCAAACATGGAGTTTCGTTCAGTGATTAATGCAGTTAGGGCAAAGTATAATTCCATAGTCCTTGAAAGATACCATAGCTGCAGTTGTAAAAACTAGGTGTTAAAAAATTAACAGCCAGCGTAACCTAGGGGTACGTGAAAATTATTTTGTAACCGATAGCAAGAGTACAGACGCACAGGGTTTTTTTTTTTTTATAGTCTTGTGTTTCTTGATTCCTAATCAGAGCTGGAGGTCACCTCTTGAAAAATTTCGCAACCGTTGTACCAAGCCCAGCTCTGATCTATCTACTTTCTTTGGTGTCGAAGAATTTACGACAGGGTTAACTAGTTTTTACTACTCGTGGTATTATTCCCTATCAGTCATAGGAGATTATTCATTGGTATATTTGTTAGGAGTAAAGTGTTCTGATGCTGCACTTCATTTTTATCTGGTCTAGTTTAGCGAAAACAATCTTTCGATGTTACCCCAATCTAGAGCTCCAGGTTGGACATTTTGATTTTTCTCGTATTGATAACAGGCCTTGTGTCTAACTCTGCCCTCGTGGAGAAGTAAATAATTTTTAACCAAATATTTTTGCAACGTTTTTATTTGTTCCTTCCTTTATTACATTCGATTGTTCAGGAGAGCGAGAGCGAGAGAGAGAGAGAGAGAGAGAGAGCGAGAGGAAGAGAGAGAGAGGGGGGTATAGGTGAGGAGAGAGACAGAAGGGCGGAAACAACAGTGTGTATTTATTTACCTCCCCACTGAGAAAATAAGGCACAAGGCCGTTTTTTAATGTGGAGAGAGAGGGAGGGGGAGAGGGAAAAAGGGGACCAACTCCCGATGGGTGGGAAATGGGAGCTGGATAGTGACAACTGATATGAATGGTTGCCCCCACATTGACGTCCGGGCCACGGAGGGTTGCGGGACAGTGGGCGGGTATTTATGTGCTCCCCCACCGAGCAAATTAGACACAAGGCCGATTTTTAATGTGAGGAGTAAAGGAGAAATGGGGACCAACTCCCCGGGGAGTAGGGGAGCTGGATAGTGACAATTGGTATGAAGGGTTGCCCCTACATTGACCAAGGTCTTGACTGTGGGGTTACGCCCACATGTGGTCTTTGCTTGCAGTATCTATCGGAACATATACTACACCTTGATCCTGTCGCCGGGCCACGGAGGGTTGCGGGACAGTGGGCGGTATTTATTTGCTCCCTCACCGAGCAAATTAGGCACAAGGCCGATTTTTAATGTGAGGAGTGAAAGGGAGGGGGAAGGGAAAAGGGGACCAGCTCCCGAGAGGTGTGAAATGGGAGCTGGATAGTGATTTGCCAGCTGGCCCAAGTAAGGTTGCCCCTACATGGACCAGAAGATTGCCACAAGGGCAATGGTCTTTGCTTGCAGCATCTCCCGGTGCAGACACTACACTTTGATCTTGGCCCGAAGGTCACAAAGGTCCTCCCGTGCGGGGAGGTGGGCGGAAACAACAGCGATAGAAATGGTATAAATTAGGAGAGAGGGGGAATAAAACAAATACGACGAGAGAGAAAGGAATTGACACGCAAAAAAAAAATTGTTAAAAAAGGGGTTACGTCCTGCGTCAATTATAAATGAAAATTAAGTAGAATAATTCAAATAGATTTTTTTTTCAAGTATCATACCATCTCTAAACAAAGTATTATTTTACTATACACTTTCTTCTTAAACAATCATTTTAGTATTCTAATAGATTATTTATGACTTTCCTTGCACCTTTTGTGTTGTGACTAGACTTTAAAATAATAATTTTCTGTCTCTGAGACGACCATACACGAAATGTTTGTGGCTTCGAATTCATAAAACTTATTCGAAACCTGGCCGTTCAAACAACAATAACATCTAATCTTAACAACTATTTCTAATAACCACAAAGTTAAGTGATGTACGCATATTTTTTTTTTTTTATTGTATACTTGCATTTCAGCCCGGCGTTGCCCGGGTGTTTGGAGGTGTATGTTGAGCAAAAAAAAAGAAAAAAAAAGCGGTCAATTTTTTCAAAGTTTGACCCCTATTATAACCAGTTAACACGTATTGTTTTGGGCCCAAGTAAAGTGATTAAGTAAGATCCATGCCCAAGGAACCTATATCTAACATTCCAATTGTTTATATCCAAAATTAGTGGAGTAGTTTGGTAGAGTTCTTAAAGGTCAAATCGTTGAACTTTGGCCCCTAAAAAGCCAAATTTCTGACCGAAAAACGGATTACAAAGATTTTTCCAAATCTCAGAACCCTGTATATCAAATTTCGAGTTTGTAGACTGAAAATTGACAGAGTTATTGCGTAGGGAAATGTACACAGACAGACAGACACACAGACAGACACTTTCACCTTTATAGATATTTAGATTGCTTTACATCCAAGTTATATATAAATGAATTTATGTGCACATTCGTATGTACATGCACGGAACACTTGAATACCAATTCATAAATAAATGCATATTTGCAAATGCATACATCAAAAGGAAATCGATATCGATCGGTGCTTTATTCCCGTTGTTTCGAGCAAGGTAAACAATTCAGTATCTCTTTGAAGAGGCAGAACCCGATGCTCTTTGCTGCTTTGGAACACTGACATATAGTTCACTTACTTTGTGGAATATTTTACATAAATCATTGCAGAATTTTTGCTTAAAAAGATGGATGCCGGGGACAACATTTGAACTTAAAAAACATTACTCGCATATTTTTTAAACAACGATCGATACAACTATGCCATGCTCGTTCTTTAAAACATACTACTACTACTACTACTAATACTAATACTACTACTAATACTACTAATACTACACTCTTTTTGCATTAAAAACAGACTCAACTTATAACCCATTGATATAGATATAATCCTTTATGCCGAATTGACGATTGAATCTGGTAAAATTTGCGTTCATTTTTGTATTAACTACTACTCATATAGATCCTTATTAACCCCTAACCGAGCATCGAACGGATATTAGTTCCTATCAGCGTATCATAAAAAAAAGTTCATACACAACTTTAATCAGATCAGTCCAGCAGCTTCCGAGAAAACATCTCAAGTAAATATCGTATTGTAGTAACTAATACGTATTTATCATATAATCATTACTTATAATCAATTATAAACCATAATAGGTAGTTCGCTGCACCTCATCATAAGACGTGTCCATAAAATATTCAGCTAGATCGGTCCAATAGTTTCTAGCGAAAAGTGGAAAGGGCAAACAGACAGACTAAGAGAAATATGATATAGAATTGCTTGCTGTTATTTACAAGTCTTTCCCGAAAAAATAACAGCATGGTACATGCGTGTATGTGTCAACGCTCTAACGTAATTGTCCTAATCCACCAATTGATGACAAAATCACACCTGTTCATTGTTTCTAGATTCTGGAAAAAAAAAACTATACTCTGAGAGTAATTTTTCTCGAACCTTCTACACTTGAAATATTCTCCCTATTGCTTTTCTCCTTATATCGTATAAACATGCACGCATTTAAATATAATGTGCATAAATATATTAGACACAGTAGTTAACGACACGGACTTAAAATCTGAGTGTTGAAGTTCGAATACAGTTCATCCCACAGAAGCATTTTTAACTAAAAATATATCGGGAAAAACAATGCCAAAATTGAAGTATATGATTCTATACAAAATAAATGAATAAACAAACATGTTCAACACAACATCCACTTACCCTGGCTGCCCCTTATAGATCTGACTCATCATAGT
>NC_136490.1:37076143-37103643 GCF_053919585.1 Euprymna scolopes | reverse complement strand
ACTGGTAAAAATGTAAACGAAAGTTCTACATTACGTAGAAAAAAAAAAACTGTACAGGTCCGTTTTCAGTTTGTGTTGCTCCCAAAAATGTAAATTAGGATTTTTGCGGATAAACTATGCTTTGTTGTGTATATAAAAAGTACCCCCTTTTTAATAAAGGAAGGACTTTCACATGAAAATTTAATAAACAAAAGATACGGAAAAAAATGAATTACACTTGTAAATCATATCTAAAAAAATAGCACGGTTCGTAAACTGCAGAAGTACTAAACAGATAAAAACACCTGCATTTTTGTACTTCTGCAATTATTTTTCTTTGAGTGACTCTGAGACATAAAGCGACACCCCCTCCCCCCGAAAAAAAACCCATAATTACGTCGAAACTCACCCACACAAATATATACTATCAACGGAATCAATTACTCAGACAGGAAAACATAAGATCGTTTTCAAAAGAAAATCGAAGAAAAAAAAGTGAAAAAAAAAAACGCGTAGGAATATATCTGATATAAAAAGCATTACTTTACCTTGTTTCTTTTTCAAAGTATTATGGAAACGATAATAAAATTCAGACAGTCAAGTGAATAGTTGAAAAATGATTTTAAAATCGTCCGTAGGAAATAAATTTTAACCTTTTGGTAAACGTGCTAACACCTTACAATGAATCAACATCTTTCGCCGAGACTTTAATAGAGGGCTAACGAAAAATAAAATCATCCTTAGCCTTATTATTTATTTTTTTTATCAATATTTGTAACTTTTACATTTATAGAAAATAAATAATTAAAACAAATCATTTTATCACCATATCTCTCGATTTGGTTAAAAACTATATCCGTTCATAACCGGAAGTGAAATAGTGAAAATTACTTAAAATGTGCCAGTTTAGCAAATAGTACAAAATAATTTGAATTAAAATAATTTAAATAAATTAACTTTAAATAATACTCTTAAATAGAACAATTACATCAATTACATTACTATAACCAGTAATTTTAATTGAGCGAATTATTTAAAAAGATTTTCTTTAATATAATATGCAAATTAGATTAGTTCTATTATGTACATTGCTTTCAATATAGTGTATATATATTTATCGTGATGCTATTTATTTATATAGAAACTCTTATAGTAAATAAAATTTATATAGATAACCGTTTTCAGCAGGAAGTTTTGTATATATTAATCAAATTGTGAACAAACAAACAGGATTACGGATTTATATATATATATATAATATATATATATATAGACTAATAGATTAAACAAAATATATATTCGTATACATAAATATATATGGAAACAATTTTTTGTTCACTGTAAAGATTTTACGCAAATATTATGCAAGTATAAATCATGTAGAATATCTGCACGAATATAATTACACGTAA
Organism: Euprymna scolopes; assembly: GCF_053919585.1. Classification (NCBI taxonomy): domain Eukaryota; kingdom Metazoa; phylum Mollusca; class Cephalopoda; order Sepiida; family Sepiolidae; genus Euprymna; species Euprymna scolopes. The sequence continues at coordinate 37,102,252 of NC_136490.1, read as the reverse complement.
TAGTTAACTAAAGATGATCATTCCATAAGAAAACCGAAAAAAAAAAACTAATAGGGAATTAATTAAAATGAATGTTTTAAAGAATATGCAAATTAGCTAGATCTTTTGCTAGTGAATGCAATTCTATGATCAAAAAAAAAAAAAAAAAAAAAAAGTAGTTTCTTTTTTACATAAATAGAAAAAAAGATATAGAATATCAATATACAAAAAATATAGGAGTATAGATTGAGTTGATTGGTTGTATCAAACTGAAAATTTTAAATTATAAACAACACACATGTTTTCATGACATGCAAGAAATTTTATTCATGTAAAAAAAGCTGAGAACAAAATTGCAGTCATGATATATATGAGGAGAGTTAGCCATAGTATCTAATTACATTAATGCAGATATTCTACATGATTTTACTTGCGTAATATTTGCGTAAAATGGTTACAGTAAGCATCAACCTATTTCTCTCTCTCTCTCTCTCTCTCTCTCTCTCTCTCTCTATATATATATATATATATATATATATATATATATATATATATACTAATGATGGGATGATACAATTACCGATTCCGTACGAAATTCTTGATTCCGATACAATTACCGATTCTGATTCCGATTCTTTATAAATCTCTAAATATTTTACTATAAAGTTATTATTTTGTCCTGATTACTGTAAAAACACATATTAAATAGATAATCGTCCCAATACCAATATATATATATATATATATATATATATATATATATATATATATATATATATATATATATATGTGTGTGTGTGTGTGTGTGTGTATTTGTGTGTGGATGACAATATATATATATCCTATATATGGTCATCCACACACACACACACACACGCATATATATATATATATATATATATATATATATATATATATATATATATATATATATATATATACGGTCATCCACGTACAGTACTGTTTCGCTGTTTCACAGCTCATCAGCGCGGCTAGACAAGCAACTGCCTCAAGCCAGGATCGAAACCCGCCCAAATGACAGTCAATGCTTCTCACCATTACGCTATACGGCTGCTGCTGCTGTGTGGGTAATGAAATAACGATGTTTTGACATCGTCCAAATGCCTTCACTCGATGTGTTTACACAAAGAGCGTCGCTTAATATGCCTATAGCAGTTTGTATATCGCTTCCCGATATGCCCAACCCAAGATGGGGCGCATTATTTTACCTACCAAACCCCTCTGTCAGTTTTTAATCTACGAACACGAAACTTTATATATAGTGTATTCGACCGCATTCGAAACTTTATATTTAAAAGTCGGGAAAAATCTATACAAAGTGTGAAAATTAAAAAAAAAAATTGAATTTGCCAAGGAATAAGCATGCATAACGTAATAGCTATTGATTCATGTTTTAATTTTGCGTCTTGTAGCAAACATGTCTTCATAGTTCAGGTATTAACGTCAAAGGAAAGATTAAATCGTAAACTAGACTTTTTGGTTTCGATTATCGGTAGTGGCGCACGAGTCATTTTTTAAAACTTTTTGGATCATTACTATATATTGGGTCCAATATAATAATGAATACGAAAACTGCATGAATCAAAATATCATATTTAAACGTATATTACGAGCGTGCAATGACGGGTGACCTGCTAGTGCTAGTGAAAGAAATATAAAAAAGGTAGGTTTTGTGGTTAACACTCCCAGCGTCACTCTCTCTCTCTTTCTCTCTCTCTCCCTCTCTCTCTTCCATCTCTCTCTTATTCTCTCTTTCCCCCCCTCTATCTCTCTCTGTATATATATATATATATATATATATAGAGAGAGAGAGAGAGAGAGAGAGAGCGAGAGCGAGAGAGAGAGAATGAGAGAAAAAGAAGAGTAGAAGAGAAAGTGGAAGAGTGAAAACGAGTACTAATAATGAATGATAAAGACACCTCATAAGAAAGAAAGCTGATATATAAAGCAAAACTGAACGGATAAAAAAAAAGCGAACGAGTTTTGAGGTTAAGAAGTACAATTTCCTTATTCCGATAAGTACAAGATTAACGAAAAGCAAAACGCTTGACGATAATTCCGAAAGATCCCAAGTAAAGTAGACCAGCTCCAAAATCCGGATTTTTGAGCTGTACTCAAACTGTCTTCGGACATTAGCAAAGGTTCACCAAGTGTGATTTGCTGCTTCCATATTTCTTAATGTATCTTTCAGTCACTACATACGAGACATATTTTGCTTTTCATGTTTATTTCGATTTTCCTAATGGAAATAGTCCTTCTATCCTTCTCTTATACAAGCACACACAGCACTTAAAAAGTCTATTCTCCTTCTCAATCTTACTGTCTTTATCACGTTTATGAAAGACGTCTATTTTCTACGTTTTGTCTTTCTCCATTTATTTTCTCGTTTTCCCTTATCTCATTCAAATCGAAAGCCTTCCATATCTGTTATCGTTTTCTATTCCTTTTTTCTTTCCCTACACACTTTCTCCCTCTCTAATTCTTTCAAGAAGAATTTAAAGTAAGCTCGATTCTCCTAAGAACTACGTAGAGAACGAAAAATGAATAAAGGGAAGTAATTCACTTCCGGAGAAGATAAAATGAAACGGGAGGTTGCTCCTTCTCATGACAGCCATTTTCTTACTTTCTTATGATTATTCAATTAATACTAGGGACGGGATATGAAAGAGAAACGATTTTTTCTTTTAACCAAAAAAAAAACAAAAAAAGAAAACCTATGGAACTTCGGATTGAATAAAATCCATACGGTCGACCTATATTATATATTTTTTATTAATTATCACTGATATTTTAAAGTATTATATTCTTGAAAAATCTGATAGATTTCAATTATTTTATCTATTATCCGTATTTCAAACACAAACAATACATAATTATACACATTATACATACATATACATAATTATACATATGCATACTTATACACATAATCAAAACTCAATGAATGCCGTTATGTAATGAAATAATACCATGGAATGAAAAGAAAAAAAATAGATGAAAAATAACTACTATTTAAAGTTCATATTTTTATTTTATTTGCATTAAACTTTCCGAGTTCGATACATATATTAGCAGTTTTTAAAATTTGATTTTTTTTTTTCATTTAATTTTTTCAATTTATACAAATTCAAAAACACTTCATTCAAGAGTTTTTATATATTCCCGGGCAACACAAAAAATTGCATGTTAGTTGAATTTCAATCTGTCTGTATTCTTTTTTAATGGACTTCTTTATTTCTGTGTGGTATATGCATGCATTTATAAGTTTGTCTTTTGATTCCTTTTTTATTAGTTATTTCCTTGTTTTTCATTTTTTATGTTTTTATATAACTTTTTCTCTTTAATGTAAATAAAATGTCGACAGAAAGAAAAAACATTTTAAAACTGGGGTCACAAGTCTAAGACTGGGGTCACAAGTCTAAGACTGGGGTCACAAGCCTAAGACTCTGCACTTAATAGCCTTTTTGTCTCCTTGACCTTTACACCTCTGTTTTAAAATGTGCAATGCAGTCTGTTTACATTTTATGTTAAATAAATAAAAAATATATATATTAAATATAATAAATATAAATAACAATAATATAATAAATATAATAAATATAAAAAATAAGCCTTCATAAATAATAAATATAATGAATATAAATATAATGAATATAAATATAAATATAATATGAATATAATACAAATATAATATGAATATAAATAATAAAATGTAAATGAAAAGATTCGTTCAGAAGTAACATTATTTTGAAATACATTATTTGAATTAACATATATTTTTGTTTTGCTGATAAAAATGTTGTAAGGGTTTAAATTATATCTTTATTTCTGTTATATTAGTGACTTTTTAATTGAATCATTTATTTCAAAACAGAACGGATTATTTTCGAAAATAAATAAATAAATGAATAAATAAATACGGCTTTATTTTTTTTTTAATTTTTGTATGCTTTTTAAATGGATTCACAATGGATTTTAATATTTTGGGGAAACAATATTTCCGTTTGGGATATTTTAGATATAGATAACAATAATAAATCCCTTGGCTTTCCCGTCAAGATCAAAGTGTAGTATCTGTTCTTCAGATGCCGCACTTCAATTTCTTATTTTCTATCAGTGGAGGAGAAATCCTTCACGACTGAGACAATTTTTGTTTTTGTTCCTTTTCTCCACATTAAAAAACGACCACGGTGGCTAACTCTGTCCCGTGGGGAGGCATAGTAAATAGGAACAATACTAAGTGCAAAAAGATAAAAACAAAACAAAAAGTAAATGCATTCAATAGTAATTGTCTGTATTTTTGAGATGAGGTGTTTTCATTGATTGAGATTGACGGACGTGGTTGTTATAGTCACAACGTTTCGGCCGTTTTGCCCTCCGGCCTTCATCGGGTGTTTTGTATCGAACTGGGGAACCGTTTGTTAGGAGTCTCGAACCCAACACTCCTAACAAACGGTTCCCCAGTTCGATACAAAACACCTGATGAAGGCCGGAGGGCAAAACGGCCGAAACGTTGTGACTATAAAAACCAAGATGAGGAAGTCAGTCCGACAATCTCAATCAAATGCATTCAATGTTCGAGAAACTTTTTAAATTTTATTAGAAGGATTATTAGTAGTCTTACAAGGCCACAGGGGAGACAACAAAAGCAGTAAAATTAAAGCTGACCTGCTAGGATCCTATATGTGCAAATATAGGCAAATTTGGGCATGCTTTATTTATTTGAAAATATAGGTTCTTTTTTTTACCAATTGTCATAAAATTTTAACTATAGAATAGTATTATAATCTTCAAAAGCTTGCAAGTTTTTCATGCAGTTTCGTCCCATAGAACGAAAGGTATGAGCATTTCAATATTCAATTTTGCTATAAGTTTAGATATATTCATATATATATATATATATATATATATATATATATATATATATATAAATATATATATATATATATGAATATATATATGTATATATATATATATATATATATATATATATAGTTCGAAATCTCGGCGATTATTGATCAGAATTTAATAAATGAAGACTCGTTGGAAAGCTAATGACCTGAATTGTGTAGTGGGCTATGTGAAATTTGTCTTTAAGATCGACTATTATTGTTTAAACAAGTAGGGGGTCAGTCACTTTTCTATATTTATTTAACGTAAAAAAGGCACCTACTTTTGGCCACCTTGGCTATACAGTTGGTGTTTATTTTATGTTAAATTAATATAGAAAAGTAGTTCCCGCTTTTAAAACTATAATTTGTTGATAACATTTCAATTACTCGTTTCCTGTGATTTTAACTGTTGTTTTCGTTTTCAACGCCATCGAAAACCTTTAATAGTGGTAATTTAAAATAGTTTTTTGTGGATGAAAAGATACTGCACCTTTACCAATATTTCAATCACAGTCACTGTTTTCCTAGTTTTGCATGTAGATTACAAAATATCTTATATTTCCTCCAAACGTCTGGCTTTGATGGAGGGGAGGAGATTAAAACTTGCTGTTATGGTTTCAAATGATCTGAAATAACAGCAAGGTGAGACTTGATTACAAATATTTCTCATATGTTATATTTCCCCTTTTGGTTTTCATACATAAAGTAAATTTCACAGTGTATAAGGTTTATTTGATACTGGAGATATTCATAATCGTACCCTATTTCTAAAAAAAGAGGAGATATAACATATAAGAAATATTTAGAATCAAGTCTCCCTTTGCTGTTATTTCTGATCATTTGAAACCATAACAGCAAGTTTTAGTGCCCCCTTCATCAAGCGAGAGGTTTTGGGGAAATATATATATATATATATATATATATATATATATATATATATATTGCTTTAAAACTAATACACAGAAAATTCCTAGGGGCTCCTTTCGTCAACTAAATCATCAAGAGTTAATCGTTGGTATACGACAGAAATACGAAAACGAATTCAATTATCTGAAAAAAGCAAATATAATGGTAATAATGGCGGAGGTGCACATGCAAATCCCGAGCCGTGTATGAAGAAAAAGTCTATAAAAGAGCGTGTGAACAGATCGATAATGACGTTCAGCACGTTCAAGACCACTTTTGAGATCACGTTAGAGACGTGGGTGACGTTCGAGAAGACAGAGAAAGGAGCGCGACCACATTTTATTCGGGAAAGTATCCGAAAATAAATGTCGTTGTTATACACACACACACACACACACACACACACACACACACACACACACACACACACACACACACACACACATACATACACACACACACACATACATACACACACAAAAAAAAAGACCCCGACCTTGGCTGGAATTGAATGATGATAAACGAATGTTTCACACTCCCATCATGTTTCATTTAAGCTTTAGACAGAAATATTAATTTCAAATGCGCCTTTGTTATATCAAAGAAAATACTGTCGGCTTGTGTGACAATGAAATTCTAAAATGCATTGTGATGTTAGGCGGTACAAGGTGTTAACTTGGATCAAAATCGTCTGTTTCTTTATTCAGTTGAAAATATCGATTATCGATTAGCAATACTTATCGAATACATTCTAATAAAGGAAACACTATCTAAGAATACTGCCAGGCCTATAAAGTACATAAGAATGAAATTTCATTAAAATGGCCGCAGCCGTTCTCGTGCCCATAAGAAACGAACTTACACATATACAGACAACGTTCCTTCTCTCTCCCCCCCTCTCTCTCTTTCTATATATATATATATATATATATATATATATATATATATATATATATATATACATACATATATATCTGTAGAAATATGATTTTTTCACCTTTTTTATATACTAATCCTCAATTTATGAAGCTCAATGTAATTACAGAGCATAAAACAAACAAATAACTAAAGTCTATATTCAAAATTTCATGATGTTGGCTATCCTATGATCATCCTACAAGTTATTCCTTATATATATATGATAATTGCAACGTCTTGTCAGACGAGTGCCACTTATTACCCCGATGAGGCTATTTTTAGTGAAATATTGGACCTTCAACAGAAACAACAGTAAATAAGTTAATAAATGATTTTATCATTTTCCTGATATTTAAAATTTTCAAATTTATCTTTAAATTCTATTCAAAATAAATATCTTCTAAACTGTGTAACTACTTTTTACTTAATACATATATATATATATATATATATATATATATATATATATATATATATATATATATATTTATATATATATATTTATATATATATATGTTTATATATATTTATATATATATTTATATATATTTATATATATATTTATATATATATTTATTTATGTATGTATATATATATAAATATATATATATATATATATATATATATATATATATATATATATATATATATATATATATATATATATATATATAAGGATACTACTGTCCATTTCCACGTATGAAGTCCGCCACAACAACTAAGTTGTTCGGAAATCTGATTTATTTACAGTGGTGAAAGCCTTGCGTAGACACGCATACATTTTTTTGGTACAATTTATAATTTTAGTCATTGCAATGGCTGCCACAACACAGAGTAGGCAGTAGAATTCGAGTTTTTTGTACATCAGAGTTTTCCTTCTCCTAGACGCATGTCTTAAGCAAGCCTGAGGGTACATCTCTTCCACTAGTTTTTAAACGCGCCCTCAGATACCAACCTGGAAATTTCTGTCTCTATATATATGCATATGCGTAAGCGCGTGTGCGTGTGTGTGTATGTAGAAAAATATAATAAGTGACTTTTATATTAAAGAATGATCTAATTACTTCTTCACTGCAGCATTTAAGTGTTTTATTAAATCAGTTCGAGAATTATGTCCCTTTATTATAATTCTTTAAAGCCCAACAATTTATGGCTACTCGGCGCCATATTGTAATGTCACAAAAGAAATAGATGACTAGAGATACAATCCCGTTTTCACATCCGCATTATTCGTTCGTTATATTTTTCTCAAATTGTCTATTATGCTCAAAGTTAAAATAGGATTTCCATCAGTCTGCCATGCGTAAGGTTGACAGTATTTTCATCAATCTGTCATGACTATGTTTGAAACAGTATTTTAATAAATCTGTTATGCTTGAGTTTGAAATAGGATTTTTATCAGTCTATTTTACTTAAAGTTGAAATAGGATTTTCATTCGTGAATATAAAGGCTCAATTTTCTTTGCTAATCGCGCAGATTAAATAAACGCAACTTAAGGAAATTCTTTCTAGTTTTATTGCGTTTCCAATTTATTTCTCTTCTCACTAATATTTGTACTTTTGTATTTCTGAATATTCTTTTGAGTGCCAAATCTTTATTTCCTATTTATTCTTGAATGTGCTCTTGTCTCTATCCTCGAGTTTCCCATTGCCAAAAGTCGTAGACAGATTAGCCTCGTTTTTCGAATATTCAGCCTCAATGGCATGACATCTAAGGTGCTCATCTGAGATCATAGATGCTTTCTTTTTTTTCATCATTTTTTTGTTTTATAATCATTTGCATCTATTACAGAAAAGAGAAAAGGATGTGTTTAAGATACGCAGAAGAAAGAGAAAAAGAAGATAAGTACAAGGAGAAGAAAATGGAGAAAGAATAAATAATACAAATGAAGAATACGAATGCGCCGTAGCTACTGCATAAGTGGGGAGGAGAAGGGGGGGGTGAAAAAATGCAAAAGGATAGATACCGATTTAGAAGAAAAAAGAAGACGAAACAGAAGTAGCAAACAGACTTAAAAGAAGACAAAGAAGACAAAAGTGCTGAAGAAAAAAGACAGAAATCTCGTAACCGATGTATATAATAGGGGAGCAGGAGAAGGAGGGGGAGTAAGAGTGAAAATAAACGCTGCTGCCGTTGCTGGTGATAATGATGATGAGATGAAAAGGATAAACGAGTTGATGAGTCAAGCTAATTAGGATGGATGAGGAAACAAAAAACATGGAAAAGAAGTAAAAACGATAAAAAGAGATTTAAAAAAGGAGAAATTCTTGGAAAAAAGAAAAATATCGTAAATTATGAATATAGGAAAAAAAGGAGATGGAAGCTAATAATAATAATAATAATAATAATAATAATAATAATAATAATAATAGAAGAAGTAGTAGTAGTAGTAGTAATAGTAGTAGTAGTAGTAGTAGTAGTAGAAGAAAAAGAAGAACAAAAATGTGTAGGAGCTGCTGAAGTGACCATGTAGATAAAGAGAGAAAAAAAATTAAAGATGAATAAGAAAAAAAAAACGAACACAAAAATATGACGCAGCATTAAAGAAGGCAAATTGAAAAGAAGACAAAAACGAAGCGAAAACAAAAGCAACTAACATATTAAAAGAAAAGGTTGAAAGGATAAAAGGATGCGGAAGAGGGGGAGGGGATTAGAAAAAGAAGAAGAATGATGTAACAGGAATAAGTAAATAAAAGCTGATGAAGTGATCATGAGAATGGAAGTAAAAGGGTAAAAGAAGACGATCAATGAAAAAAAACGTAGATGAGGCAAACTGAAAGGAAGACGAAAATGAAAGAAATAACAAAAAAAACAGAGCAATAAACATATTAGAAGAAACGAAAAATGTGACAAAGAAGAAGAAAACAAACAATACATTTTAAATTGTTTTCATTACAGCATGTTTTTTTTTCTTGGAAAAGCGGCAAGGTATATTTAATGCGAAAACAGAAACCTATTTTATGAACATTGTTTTGCTTAGTACCCGTTATAACTAAGATTGATCCCTATTTACCTGCGTCTCCACAAAGACAGAGTTAGATAAAAAGCTGGGTTTTCATTTGGAGGGACTCCAGCTCACAGTAAAAGGGTAACTCTGGATAGAAACATAAATAAAAATTGGTTAAATCATAAAAAAATCTGTCTTTTACTGATCGATAACAGAAAGATAAGCTGTAGTATCCAAACAAATACTACACCTTGATCTTAACCAATAAAAGATATTGGAGTGAATCCTAATTTACATACTTCCTCACAAGGACAGAGTTGGACAAAAAGCCGGTTTTTATTGTGAGGGAACATCAAGCGTTTCCAATATTTGGCACTCTGGATTAAGACAAAAATAAAGATTGCATCAGTCTAGAAGGATTTCTTCTTTACTGACTCAAAACAAATCACATATTAAACATTGATCTTAGTTCAATCGTCAAATATTTGCTTTTGTCCAATGCGTGAACGAAGAAACACATTGAACCTTGTGAGGTCACTTTATTCTTTCAGAGCACAACTTAATAGATATAATTATATGACTTGCAAGCACGGAAACAAGTGTGACCTTGAAATCCGAAAGAACTTTGTGAAACGATTTGCTGAATGTATTGTGATCAACTGTGTGCCTCCTCCTCATGTAATGCATTATTTTGATTGCTTCTATGGAACCACGACGCAATTCGAAAGCATAAAGCGTAAAACGCTTCCCGCGTTTTAAATACATTTGATCCCATCCCTTGAGTATATCTTCACTCGATGGGATATGGTTGATTTCCTCCACAGTTCAAACTGATTGAGTGGCTTGATGCTAGTTTAAGTTGTCGACTGTTTAGTCCTTGCTGCTCAAGCGTTGTGTCTATTTACATGTCTTCTCGCGAGAAAATAATTACACATAAAGTCAAGTCATTTTCCGCATGGAGGAACATATAGATCCTTAAAAATGCCGGATAAATAATACTCTGAATGCGTACAAAAATCAATGTTGCCACAATCTAGAATGACTTAACCTTCATTAGCCGAAAACAGAACAGATTAATTATATTTTGGAAAGTAAAAAGTGGATAACGCGTTTACTTGTAACTTCCTCTTCCCTTATTTTTTTACTTTAGTTCTCACATTCCACGAACGATATTTTTGACAAATTGTTGTCTTAGAATCTATTCATCTAACATGTAGTATTGGCTAGAGTTTGACCTTGAAATAGTAGGTTTAGTTTCTCACATTAAGTGGCTTCCTGTCTTGTCTTGAAAGATTTCTATTAAAATATTACCTGAACAGATAGAACCAATTTGCCTGTAGACAAACGTGTTGTGATTCTTACTAACAAGGGGACTTCTTTCTCTTAGGTAAACAATCGTGGCAAATCTTTAACGACAGTTCAAGAGAAGAAAGCTGCATGTTTACCGAATAAACAGGAAAACCTCGTTCTGGTTAAAAATGCTGAGTTTATTTACAGCAAACAACAATAGATACAAGTCAAATACGGCTTCATATATGTTTCCGAATTGCATTGAACAGGTAAAACCCTTCAGTTGTGGAGATTTAACGAATAGCTTTGACTAACGAAAAATTCACACAGACCTGACAATTCTCAGGCATGATTTTCGCGAGCTCTATGCAAACGCCCAAATTGCTTAAACAATAACTTCAACAACATCAATGACAAATAACACAGGAATACCAAGCACGTTGAAGAGCTTCGGCAGTTTGAGCTGTTTCGACCAACCGATATAGTGGGCTACAAAGGAGCCATAATTATTGAAAAACATTTAATTAATTGCTATTCTTCTTTATAAAATATCGCTCCAGACAAGGGGTGAAAACACTTGATGTACGGAGCTAAGAAGAACGAAACAAAGAGAGGATATGTTTCCTCATATCTGTAGCATTAGTCTTTTTCAAAACTAATGTCATAGGCAAGAGGAAAACAATCACCAGTATAAAAATTTCACAAGTCGGCAGTTATTGAAGCTGCTGGAATAGAAAGCTGTATTACAATGAGGTATCAAAACAGCATACATATGAAGACCACTAGACAAATAGGTCAAACGAGCTGGAACAAATGAAGCAGGGACTAGATCAGGCAATTTTGAAGAACATGTGTCTTGATAGTATTTATAGAAAAAGACTGAGACTATCAACATCGCGTGTCTACAATTTCATTGATCGCCACCAGTAATTCTTCTCTGCAAACTTTCTCTACAAATTGCAGAGTAGAAGAAGCGGTGAAGTCAATCAGACTACGGATACATTTCTGCGCATTATCAAGAACCATTGAATATGACATATTCACCAGCTCATATATAACAGAAGTACATCATACATAGTTTGACTAAGATGAGTAGAATTTAGCAGCTCCTATATTTCCCTATTCGTATACGGCACGGTCACGTTTGACACACCGGTTCCCGTCAGATCACCGAAGTGAAGCAACGATGAGCCTGGTTAGTACCAGATGGGTGACCATTTGGGACTTCCAAGTGCTGGATGTGCTCTTCGCTTATCTTAGCATTATTTCCAGAACTTCTGAACTTCTCCTTACCACTGGACTCAAGCAGTGCCGTCTCAGGGGAGGTGTAGTTGCTGATTGCACAAGCCTTGTCACACATTTACACGCGCAACTGCCTCTATAAGGGGTATTCTTTGTTTTTCGAGACTGAACGGAGGCATTGACGGTGTTAATGCGTAAATCGAATAAAATATGCTACATGGTTCGAACTCGGCATAACGGATACCATAATCTGCACTATAACGATGATAATAATAATAACATTTGTAGTAGGAGGATTAGCATTTTTAAATATGAATAAGTACGTTGCTAGCATGTATATATATATATATATATATATATATATATATATATATATATATATATATATATAATCTGCTTTTCCACAGTGTTCACACATACATAGGATGTAAGGTGACGAGGTCAGTGACTATGTACTCAAATGTCAGCTTCAGAAGCGGACATGCGGCTCAATGAGAGAGGGATCAAGAAAGAGGAGACGGCTGGAAATGAGCTGATCGCGTTAAACCAAAGGGGCCAAATATTTGAAGCTCAGAGTAACCCTCTTATCAGATTTCCGTCACTTCCAGAAGAGAAGGCAATGCAAACATCTCAATAAAGAGTCATTTCTTCAAGTTGATTTGTTCTTCCTTCAAATTGATTAGGTTTTCATTTCTTCGTGCTTTTCTAAAACATTAATTGGAGATGCCTTGTCATGAGAGGAGCGTACAAGAATACGAAATAATTGTGTTATGATATGTAATTGCATTGATATCAATGCATGTATTTTATTTGATTGCAACTTGTGAATCATTTACACTTTCTACTCGGACAGGAGGTAGTACAACAGTGTACTGAGGTGAATAAGAAGAACGAAGAAATTTAGAATAAAAGAAGATGATGCTGATGATAATGCTGATGATGGTGAGAAATTAAGAGAAAAAAATCAAATTGTGACAATAAAGTTTACATCTATCCGCTGAAAAAGTGTCGTGAATGCCCGAGTAAAAAAGTGGATTCTCTTTTACAACTGCCGATTTTTATAGTTGGAACTAGTTAGCATATTTAGAGAGAAACTGACATAATTGAAAAGATAGATGGAAAACACCTGGTGGATTTTCAGAGAAGACCAGAGAGAAATTAATGGTGCTAGAAATCTGCTTGAAAGATTGATTTCTTTTGTAACGTTTTTCTTACCGTTAATTTACAAACCATTTCGGCATAAAATGAGCAGCTTTTAAAAATTAAAGATCATTTATTATTGGATTACTACAATTGTTGAACAGATTGAGAAAGTAGAATTAGTGTGTTACTTGTCTGGTGGGAAAAGACTTGATCCTGTCATTCTGATTTGATTCCAGGAACACTACCAGCTATTATCTTAATTGTAACAGGGGCGTGGGTGGCCCGGCGTTGCCCGGTCGTAAAATACGCTAAAATATGATATTGTAATTTGTCCAGATTTCATATATATTATTATAGAGTTGTGAATTCAATAGTAAAACAAAAGTATTTCGGTGCCATCAGTTCGAATCGAAACTGAAAGTAAAAAAGTAGCTTAAGGTTACCACTGCACCAACTTGACACGCATATAAACTGATTAAAAATGAGTTAAGATGAATGTATAAAATGTATAACAATTTCTTTTTCAATTTTGACCCATTTTTGACCCCTTAAACACAATTTTAACTGGCGATAGATCCATAAAAGAGCGATCTTTAAAAAATCCAATCATTTGTGGTCCCTGGCGCTGCTCTGTGACTTTCGGTTTCGGTAGAGATAGAGTTTGAACATATGGAGACAGACAGACAGACAGACATATAGCCTTTTATATATTAGATTTGATGATGACCTGTATGAGAAGTCAAAGTGAGTACTACTGCTAATAAAATAATATATTGTGTATTTATGTAATATGTGTATGTATATGTAAACTATGAATGTTTGTCTAATGTGGGTGTACATGTAATGTGCGTGTTTATGGAATGTGGGTGTTCATGAAATCTGTGTGTGTTTACAGAATGCGTGTGTTCAAGTAATGTGTGCGTTTATGTCATGTGTATACGTATTTGTGTAATGTACGTGTTTATAAAATGCTTCTTTTTATTTGCAAGAAAATAAAAATTGTTCGGCATTTGACCGTACTGTATCTGAAAATATACCTGAGATTAATCGGAATGAAAGCGCCGTTGAAAAGGTCCACTCTTTTGCACGTGGCTGTAGTATTGGTCTTAAATAACTCTGCCATTCATAGGCTGGTTAATTTTATTCCGTCTCTGGACAATGGAAAGTCATTTCAGTCAGACCGTTTTGTTGAACGATGGTGGCAGAATCATAAATAAATCAAAATGAATGAGACTTGATTTTTTCATTCAAATCGTTTTAACGATTGCAGTATTTCATTTTGGGCGAGGAGGGGGGGATAACAACGGCGATTTAACTCAAATGTTATAATGACACATACATATGAATGGTAAACATCGTATAATAGAAAATACATACCCACATCCTGTATATATATATATATATATATATATATATATATATATATATATATATATATATAAAGCTGAACGTCTGTGTGTGTGTAAGTGTGTGTTTGTCTGGTCACGAAGAGGCTCCTATATGGTTTACTATTTAAAAAAAAAACTGATTGCATATTGTGATAGAAGATGTATCGAGGATCAGCAATGGGAATGTTTGACTGGCAGAACTGTGGTTCATAAAAATTGTGGAGCCTGCGTTCGCGCCTGGCCCCCAAAGTATGGAAATAAAAAAATGAAAAAAAAAAACATTTACAAGGGTTTTTGATATAGATGTACATAAGAATACTTTGATAAGTATGTTTCAATTTAAATACGGATGATATAATACAATTGTGGGGTTTGCGTTCGCGCCTGTACTCCATGGAAATATGGCACAAACTTTAACAAAGACTTTTCATATCTATTTGCGTAAATATACTTTGATAATTATGTTTTAGTTTGAAGAAATATGGTATAATAAAAGTATTGGGTGTTCGTTCGCTCCTGACCTCCATAGAATGGAAATATGTCACAAAGTTTAACAAGGTTTTTAAAAGGGGTGAGGGTCCACAATAATACCTTAACTTTAATCTTAATTCACGTTAGCTTTTATTTATTTTTTGAGTTGAATCATATTGTGTCGAATAAATTCACCTCATAAATTCACGTTCTTATTAAAGTGAAACCGAAAAATAAAAAAGTCGGAACTTTAGACAATTCCCGACACAAATTTTGTATAACTCTGCTTTGTTCCTTCTCCACTTGAACGTGGCACTCTTTCGAAAATAGATAAATAGATAAATAATAAAAAATAAGAACGTTACTTGTTATCGTGTCAAAAGAAGGAAAAAATCCTGCTCACGTGATTACGTGCCTTTTAAAAACATTTACATAACCTTTTTATTTTTATTTATATATCTGTTTTAGCTTTTCCTTGTCAGTGTACTAGAAAGAAATCAGTTGATTACAACCTTTCTGCGTGTTCTTTACATTACAATAGTACAACCCTGAATCCGACGGCGCAATACTACACTGTTCAATACTGTAAAACTGAAATGAAGCTGTTCTGCTTGAAAAGGGCGCTATTTTCTTCTTATTCATATTTATATCGATTCTTTGCTTTAAAAAACTAAAGTAATTACGTGTTTACTTTTTTAATATCCCGTTTTGCTGTTTCGGATTATGGTTTCGATATTATTTAGTAAGAGTGTTTAGCAGAAAAGCCAACAAACGACTACCCGAAAAAATAAATATACAAGAAATAAATGTTACCATAGTCAATAAAAGTTCAATTCATGTTTTTTTTTTGTTTGGAAATAGTTTTTAATGCTCTTTACTTGAAATAATTTTAGCGAACCTAAATTAAAACGAAATTTGAGACGATAACTACTTAAATGAATTTTTATATAAACTACACATGCCATAATCGAATATTCCTCAAGCACAAAATAACGGAAAACATTAATAAATGTTTATAAATATTCCTTACGTTGACGGAACTTTCTTAAATTGTTAACACAGAATGCTCAGGCGCCCCTCCTTCAAATTGAAAACGGGGCTCTCCATTTCAAAGTCGCTGCAATTTTGATTTTTTTTAAACCGGTTCGAGAATTAAAAAGAAAATTCTTTTACAAACTACTTAAAAATACAAACCAATGAACATTTCTACCATAAAAGTAACTTTTATTGACTATGGTAACATTTATTTCTTGTATATTTATAGTGTTATATATATAACATTTTCTTTTTGTAAGGAAACATCATTTTGTTGGTCAATCTTGGCTACGAATGGAAACAAAGTTGATATAAAAAATATATTTTCGCGAAAATTATCTTTACTTTCATCATATTTTTCTTAGGGTAAAATTTTAAGTATCAAAACCTATCTCTTTACAATCCCCTCTTTTTCATAACCTATCATACTTTCATTAATCACTGTCCATTTTCTGTAGGCTGTTTTTGAACATCAGTCAAAGACGAGTACTTCTGCTAGTATATATATAAAAGTGGTAGTAGGTAGGCACGCTTGAATCCGTACCGCAAGGGAGGAAAAGAACGTGAAACAAACGTGACATGTTTGCTGTTGCGTCCATCGCAATAAAACGGAAGTGACGTAGGTTGAAATTAAGGCCAGACAAGCGAACAGATGGGGTGACTTTCGGAAATATCGGCAAAAAAAGTGACCCCTTCCTGTAGAAAAGTGCCCATTTAAGGGTGAATATTTTGGCCAATGTTTAGATATTTGTCGTCTGAAGGGACTAGCTTCAAAGTAATATCGCAAGTTTTTGCGAGACATACATGCATACATACATATATGCCTAAATTCCCGGGTGTTTGGAGGCGTGTGATGACCAAAAAAACATATGGCAGGCAGGCTTTAAGCCATGCCCCGAAGGAAGAAAAGAACGTGAAATAAAAACGTGACGTCTTTACTGTTGCGCCCATGTTCAAACCGGAAGAGACGTAGGTTAAAATTGAGGCTAGACAATCGAAAAGAAGGGATGACTTTCGAAAATACGGTAAAAAAACGCGACTTCTCCCTGTAGAAAAGTGCTTAGCTGAGGATGAAGGAATTAATGTTTTGGGCTAATTTTGCGATAATTTGAACCCCGAAGCCTTGACGCGAAGGAGAAAATGAAAGGGGGACAAAAGCCAGTCACCTAACCATCTTTGCCACGAGGGAGAAGAACTGATAAGGGCCTTATATGAAGGTTTATGAGGGGAAATGAACAAATGCGAGGAAGTTTGATCTATTTTTCCGCTGCAAGTCAAATCATTTGCGGACATACACAAGAAGAAGCGAACACACACACACACACACACACACGCACACACACACACACACACACACACACACACACACACACACATTTGCGCTTTTATATTTATAGATGCCACCCCTGGTTTAGCTAATATATGACGGGAGTAATTTTGCTGTAAATGCAAAAAGCGGACTTTATTTTGTAAACCAAATAAACCCGTAAAGATTTATGTTGAATTTGTTCTGTTAGTTCCAATCTGGCGAAGAAATGAAACTGTATTTGCCCCCCCCTGGTAAAGGACGCAAATATGTATAATGTTATTTTTATGCATTTTATGCGCGTAAAATTTAATTTTAATTGCAAAAACTGGGGGAAAATGTAAGAAAGGGTGTTAAGAAATCATTTGTAGGTGTTTAGGGCCCAAGAAAAAGTAAAAAAAAAAAAAAAATGAAAAAAATGAAGGTAGTCTTGCATAATTTGACCCGAATTCTCGTGAATTCCCGTCAAGCATTGATCAGGCGAGACCGGCAGTCATCGGTGTCCGCCGCAGAGTAAATTAAAAAACAAAACAAACAAACAAAACGAACAGGAATGAATACAAATGGGGAAACTCCCAAAAAACTTACCGTGTAAAATGAAATTATGTTTATTTTATTTTATTTTGTTTTTATTGTTTTGTTGGTTTGTTTTCTGCAATAAAATCAAAGAAACCAAAACAAACAAAAAAACAGGAAAAATACAAATATAATAAAAAGAAATAAATAAAACCTGAAAACTGAAATCGAAAGTTGCGTTTCACCTGACGGTAAAATGCCATTCCATTTTTTTAAGCAACTAAGAACTCAAAGCGGTGTTTCCTCGTAAATTCCCCTGTAGACTTATCCTCAACAGTGTTAAGTGGTCGCGGGGGGAGTATTATATAATAGAGAGAAAAGATTTTACCACTTCTATTGATTCTTACATGTGTTTGCAGTGAACACTCACCAGAAAAAAATATATCGGTTATCGAGGAAGTGTAAGGGTAATAGGCTTATAGCACACCACATATAATGTGCTGCAGTTTTTGCACATTGCATTTGCATGAAATGTCTTGAGTTTTAATCCCATTAAGGTCAAACTCAGAGGGGAAAATGACTTCATTTTATTTATATACAAGAAGATAGAAGAAGAGAAGAGATAAGTTTTATTTATCAATAGACTAAATTAAGTTAAATCATTAGATGAATGGTGAATTATAATTTCTATTTGTTATTAAACATATAATAATTAATTTCTCCTTAATATCAAATTATAAATTAAATTACTACACTTATATTTATTTTATCTATAATTCATTATTATTATTATTATTATTATTATTATTATTATTATTATTATTATTATTATTGGCTCACATGGAGCTTTCACACGAGAGGTGTTTTCTGGAAACTGAGTGACATCTCTTTCCACCTCCTTCGAAAGAATTTGCAAATAAATTTGCGTCATCGATTCAGCCTCTTACCATTTATTTCTTGCTGGCAGTTGCCATTGGTCCATACTGAAATTTAGGTGGCACTAAGCCTTCCCAAGGTCCCAGTTCTCTTTGTGCTTGACCAGCGGATGTCTGGTCAGCGCTCTCTCCTCTGTCTTTTAATCCTCCTTGACCCTTCTCGGCTCTTTGGTATTTTTTCGAAGGTGGGGTTGATAAGACAATGGGAGGGGATGCATGATGGGGTGTAGAACTTGTATATATGCAGCTGCAGTATTCTTCATTCCCTATAACGCTTCTTCATTATATTGCATACTTGTATTATTCTCCGCATGCAAGGGTTTTCCTTAATATTTCAGCAGTTTTGATTATCGTTAATCGTTGTATATTTGCAGCCATTTCTCTAATTCCAATTTCTGCCATTCTTTTATCCAAAGTTTTTGGGAATCGCTCCCATTGCTCCTACTATTATCAGTATTATTTTGATTTTCTTCATCATCTAAATCTCTTTTAACTCTCTGGCTAGCTCTGTGTATTTGCTTCGTTTCTCCTTTTCTTTCATACTCAATCTGTGGTCAGCTGGCACAGCAAAATCTACGATTTGACAGGATTTTTCTTTCTTGTTAATTATTACGATATCTGGTCTTCTTTATTGGATGGGTGAGTACTATTGCGGGTTTATGCTTGTACCATTTGTCTATACGTTCAAAATGCAGCCGTTTGCACAATTCCCAGTGCACCGCCCTCCCCACTTGGTCATGTCTGTTTTTGTATTCCTTTTGGGCAAGTTTGCTGCATTCACTTACTATATGGTTTATCGTTTCGTCTCTTTGTCCACAGAGTCTGCATTTGCTGTTTTCTTGTGTTTTATAGATTTTTGCTTGGATATGGTTGATTCTTATCGAGTTATCTTGTGCTGCGGTTATTGGAGATTCAGTTTCTCGGTTTATATGTCCTTTCCGCATCCATATCCAGGTGTTTTCGTTATTATCATCTTTTGTCATTCTCATGAATCTTCCGTGGAGTTGTTGCTCTTCCCATTTCTCTTTTCTCGTTTTGTCATTTGTCTCTCTGTTTTCTGTTTTGTTGTTTTTTTTTCAGTGTCTCTCGCTGCCATAATTATCCTTTCAGTGTTTTGCATTATGCATTTTTCTACTTCTTTTTTGTGTAATTCACACAATCTTCTATATAGAGCAGTCCTCTCACGCCTCTTTCCTTTTCACGTAGAGTCTGTCAATATCGTCCTTTGGGTGTAATGCATTATGCATGGTTATGAGTTTCCTGGTCTTCTGGTCGAGCTGCCTCAGTTCTTTTGTCCACCCTATAAACGGTCCAGAGTATCTTACTAGTGATACTGCCCGTATATTTATACGTTTTGTTAGGTTTTTGCTATATAATTTTGTTTCCAAGAGTGTCCTTGTTCTCCTGAGGATTATCATTATTATTATTATTATTGGCTCACATGGAGCTTGCACACAAGTCAACAAACGATCTGATTGGAAACCTGTGGTATTCTCTGGAAACTGAGTGACAACAAGTCTCCCAGACGTCCAGACCTCTCCACCTCCTTCGATAGCATTTGCAAATGAATTTGCATCATCGCAACAGCCGCTTACCATTGATTTCTCGCTGGTAGGGGCCATTGGTTTATGCTGGAATTTGAGTGGCACTCAGCCTCCCCAAGGTCCCAGTTCTCTTTGCGCTTGTCCAGCTGAGGTCTGGTTGGCGCTCGCTCCTCGGGAGTGCATGATGGGGTGTGTAGAACTTTATTATTATTATTATTATTATTATTATTATTATTATTTATTTATTTATTTTTGGAATGTAATACTTTAAAATTCACAATTACATTATTTGCACATCTCTTACAGTATTAAATCAAGTATTAATAAACATTTCTCGAAATAGTTAAGTGGTTAAGTATAATTGTTGTTTAACATTGAATAAATATTGATTCCCATTATACTTAGTTTTAAAATTCCCTTAATCACATAATAGTATGTTCTTTTAAATAATTAAATCTATATATCTATAAAAGTAAAGTTGTATGTCTGTGCGTGTCTGTATGTGTACATTTCTCTATCAAACTACTCTGTCAATTTTCAGTCTACAGACTCGAGATTTGAGATAAGGTATATTGAGATTACGGAAAATCTTTTGAATCGGTTATCGGTCAGAAATTTGGCTGTCAAAGGGTCATGGTTTAATGATTTGACCTTTGAAAACTCTACCAAACCTCTCCGCCAATTTTGGGTATAAACACTTAAAATTTAACATGTAGGTTACTTGGACATGGATCAAACCTCTTAATTGTAATTGAGCCCAAAATAATGTTTTAGGGGTCATAATTGAAGTCAAAAATTTAAAAATTTGACTTCTGCGGTCCTTACCAAATTACTTAGCCAATTTTTGGTCTAAACATTTGAAATTTTACATAAAATGTATTCAGACATAGGCAAGGTTTTTATTAGGTTTTAACCGATGATTTGGCTGCCAAGGGGTCAAAGTTCCAAAGATTTTACTTTACGGTCTCTAGCAAACTATTCAGCCAATTTTGGGTCTAAACATTTGAAATTTTACATAAAGGATATTCAAACATGCAACAAGCTTTGTAAAAAGTTTTTCGGCGAAACTTTGGTTACCAAGAGGCTAAAGCTGAAAGAGTTTACCTTTGTAGATTCTACCAAACTCATCCGCCAATTTTGAGTCTAAACACTTGAAATTTTAGATGTAGGTTACCTAGACATGACTCAAACATTTTAATATTTATGTATATATGCACATACAGTTATAAACAGTACATAGGACCTGAGCAAAGCCTGGCTGAACTGTTAGTGAATATATGAATGAAATTTAATTCTTATTTTACTTTTAATTACTTAAGGAATATTAATGTTATTATGACATAATATTATATATTCGATTTAACCCCATTTTCCTTTGCTATATTTAAAATAAATTTAAACTCTAACTTAATATGTTTAAGTTCTGTAATTATAATTACGTTCCGAACATTTCCATCTTTACCTCCACAGATTCATGTTCATTTGATAGGTTTTCTATCTGTCTCATTCTTTACTATTCTCCTATAACTCCTATTCTTTTCCTTCCTTTTTTAAATTTTAACTTCTAATTCAGAAATATAAACGCTTTGTTGGTTTATATATATATATATATATATATATATATATATATATATAAATTGTTTACCCAATTAATAAATTTATTTCATAGATGTACCTTATTATAACTAGTGAATTTACATCCATTCTAATGATTAACACAGTTTGGTTCACATATTTGAGCCAAAACATCAAGCGTACAACAATAACTTATTTCCACATATACAGCGGATTTAAAAATTCATGTTAGGGATTTGCATTCTATACACACTTTTATTTTATTATGGTTCTTAAAAATTAGTTATTACAATACATAAACTAGTATTCCTAACAAACTAATTTTTAACATGTCACACCCATTGCGATTAATCCAGAAGTTATAATATTACAAATTAACCACTTTTCCCTATTCTAATTTAATATTTAATTTTTGTCTCCGCATTCAATTATAAAATGTAATTACATGCTTTTATTTATCACTGTACAATTAAATACTACATTATGTGAGATATATTATTTTATATATTGTATCTAAATACATTTGGTTGATTAAATTACTTCATAATATTTTACGATTGCTAGTCTATTTTACTTTATTAGTTAATTTTATATTTTATATAATCTATTTCTCTTCGTAAAGAAAAATAATAAATTTACGTGTTATGATAGTTTAATATATTTCTTCTAATCTATTCTTCCAAACATGTTATATTTAAACTAAGATGTTATTGGATCTAAGTCTATCATATACTTCTTACTTATTACAATTAATTATACTAGTTATAAATTAATATTAGAATTGAATAGTACTTTTACTTATTATTATAGTTTGAAATCTGTCAGTACAACACAATATCTAAAATTCATACCTTTCCATTTACTTTATATTTAATTTATTATTAAAATATTTTATTTGTTTAAGATTTATTTATTCAACAAAACATAATTATTACTTTATTGTTAACTTAAATTTTTATATTTATTTATTTATATATTAATATCTATAAATCAACATTTGTTTTCATGCTTTGTAAGTTAATTTAATTTGACTTAATTTATGCTTCTAATCAGGTTTTAGTCGAGACAATATATACTTAGGTCTATGTAAACAGTTTTAAATTACTTCCTGGCGTTTGTTAAAAAGATTTACTTTAGATTGCAAAGGTCTCATCAGTCAGACTTGTTTGAAGAGTATTTACTGGCACTTCCTAGCATCGACCATTTCAATTTGTATTCAATTTTATTTTGTCTAAATTCTCTAATCTGCTAATGACTTAGTTTACTTCTTATTATTAGCCAGTAGTATTTTAAGGATGCTGTGTGATTATTAAATCTATCTTTAGAACTATACTCTGTGACCCCAATATATGTTCTAGTTCTAATATTATATATTACTTTACATTTATATAATGTATTTGAAATGGGGCATTTACCTTCTAACACATATTCATCAATATTCATGCAGTTGCAAAGCCAATTCCCATCAATGTTTAAATTATTTAATCTCTGTTTCATTTGTCTCTATTTCTATTTTTGCATTGTTTAAATTTATATTTGTTTTCAGTAAGTTAGTCGTAGCCGAAACAGATAATTTAACGTTATTTCGGTTTATAATTTTACTAAGATTAGTTCCATTAAAACAATTTCTATTAGTAATGTAAAAAAAAAATCCATTCGGTAAATTATTTTTATATGTGCACGTAAGGCGGGTTAAACCAAATGCAATTTCTACGTTTGTTTCTTTTTTATTGATATTACCGTTATTATTAGGGACGTTTTCATATTATCTACAAAATAATTTTTACAATTTATATTTTTTATACTATTTTTTCTAGTGGATTTACCCATTTCCATATTGTATGAAATAACATGTGATGGTTTTAGTTTTGATACATTCCTTTCCATTTATGTTCGATTTACATTTTTAATATATTTATTTCACCTTAATGCTTCATTATAATATTGTTTCTTTCTATTAAATACATCCTCGTTATGGGATAATCTGGAAATCCTTTTTGATATGCTAGGTATAATTACATTTTGAATTGAGACTGGGTAGTTTGATTTATAGTCAATGTAGTATTAGGTTTGATTAGGTTTCTGATAAGGTTTTTACATATTGTTAATTAGATTCCAAGTGACATCTAAAAAGTTTACAATTTTATGACTTTTATCTATAGTTATTATTAAGTTAATATCACTAACGAAATAATATAGCATTTGACAAATTCTTTGTAAATTTCTATCTCTAGACTTGATGAAAAATAATGCATTGTCTCTATACAGACATCCCCTTATATTTGGTTCCTTTTTCGCTAACTCTTGAAGAATATAGAGACCAACCAAATACGTGATGTGAAGAGTCCAGGGCACCCATGGTAATATCAAAGTTAAATTCTCTTATTTTCTCTTGTCCAACATTTGTTATTATATTTAATAAGGGTTTTTCTGGCTAATTTTACTATGTCAATTTCCAATTTCGTAATGTTAGTTTCAGATTTAGCAAATTCCAATGCCACATCTAACAATTTCGGATATATATATATATATGTATATATATATATATATATATATATATATATATATATATATATATATATATATATATATATAGTGTTATAATCGAATAATTCCAGGAGGAAATCCGGGTATGAGAGCTCAATGTAATTTCCGTGTTATATATATATATATATATATATATATATATATATATATATAAATAAATATATATATATATATATATATACTAGCCGGGGTACCCGGCGTTGCCCGGGTGTTTGGAGGTGTGTGTTGGTGTGGGGGAGTAGATTAAAACAACGCTGTTAAAAACAAAAAACGTTGGCCGGTTGTTTGGAGGTGTAAAAGAAAAAAAATAGTTTTAGTAGAAAGGTAGGCTTGAACCCCGAACCTTTGACACGGAGGTGGAAAGGAAATCGAATAAAAAACCCTGCGACCTAACTATCTCGACCACGGGAACAGAAGAATTGACAAGTGTGTTAAGTTGACGTTTATAAACCGAAATTAGCAGGTGCGACAACGTCAAGTTGCGTGATGTTTGACCTAGTTTTGCGCTGGAAGCTAGTTTCTGTTTTCCCCGCTACGCGGCGATCAAAATATATCTCGAAAATAGCTTGTAAAAGTCGGGTAAATTAAAGCGAAGTAAAAAAAAAAACACAAAAAACTAACGTACGGCAAACGAACGATGTTAAATGTAAAAATCGAAAAAACAAAAAAGAAAACAGAAAAACGAACGTTAAAACTAAAAACAAAAAAAAAACACACGTGAAAAATGGCTGAAATAAGCCTGTTTCGATATTAAAATGTAAAAAATCGGTGGGTACCCGGATGTTTTGGGGTGTGACTTTGTACGGTCGGGTGTGGGGAGTGTTAATGAAAATCTAAGAATAAGCGAAGTAAATAAAACCCAGAAAAATGGCTTAAATAACACTGGTTTAATATTTAAATTTAAAAAATCGGAAAAAGAAGACATCTCACCCCACGATTCGAACCCAAAACGTTTAGATATTGAACCAACGCGCTAACCAACTGAGGTAACGCGACGTACTTGAAATTTAGTAAGTTCTTCTACTATTTAAAGTAAATCAGGCTATGACGTCATCTGACGCATGCGTAGAAGAGGTCGACGTCACGAGAGGACGATTTTTGTTGACGCCCTGTCGAAAATTGTCGATTTCGGGTCGAAAAAAATTAACGTTTTTGGTTAATTATTCGATATTTTTTCGTGCGAAGGATGGAGCTTTAATATGATACCGAGTTTGTGAATTTTTGTTATGTCTCTCGAAAGTATTTAGCAGACACACAAGCATATACACATACATACATACATACATTTTCGCTTTTATATATATAGAAGACTAGATGGGGTACCCGGCGTTGCCCGGGTGTTTGGAGGTGTGTGTGGTGTTAAATAAAAAACAAACCGGGGAGGTAAAGTTGGTAAGATCGAACCCGAAGCCCTGAGGCGAAGTTTGAAAATAAAATCGGCCAGCCAGAATGA
>NC_136490.1:37066143-37071143 GCF_053919585.1 Euprymna scolopes | reverse complement strand
GAGCTCCAATCTCTTCCCCCTTGTTAATCTTTCACGAAAAACACTCGTCTAGCTGAAACCAATGTCAGTAATTTTCCCCACTCTTTATCTGTAGCTAAATCAAAACGTAGATTCCATGAACAAAGGTTCTTTCTTAGAGGTGCACGCCTGTGGAACTCTCTTCCGTTTGCCTGTTTCCTACCTGACTGCAACTTAGGTGTCTTCAAGTCCAACATAAAGAATTTCCTGATGAACCGCCCTCTTAAGTAAGACCATTTATCAAATCTCCAATACTAACGACTACTACGATATTTTCCCATTGATTACTGTACACGCAATATCCCTTATCCCTGAGTGGCCCCCGGGCCTTGATAAATGGTGACTTCCATGTAAAAAAACCCTTCTCTACTGTTCATTTTCCACAGAGGATACGTTATTACACAGAGGATAAATTATTATATGTAAATGCAGGAGTAGACATCTTCCTACCGGAGTAAAACACACTTGGAACCATGGGTGGTTTTGCTGTCAGAATAATAATTAGAGGACATATAATAATTTATTTATTTAGACAACCCAAGAACACAATGCATGAACTATATGACAGGAGCAGCGTAAATGATTAATAACAGATGCGGGTTAAACACAACCCATTCCTTTAGATTAGAAACTTAATTTATATACTTAATTTGTTAAATAAGCCATTGTAGCATGTTCTGGACCTATCTGATTAAATTAATTATTAAATCATCGTCGCCTTCAAGTAATCAATGAACCGAAAACACAAACGGCCTGAATTAGCTCCCTTTAACTATTATAAGACACAAAATCGACCCAGTTTTAAACAGAATTAACTAGCAGTACTTAACAAGTTAATTGGATTATCTCCCTTCAAATCTTCCTAAGCAACGGCATAAAAACATTTCTCAAGTAAAATAACTATGAATCTTCAGACAGTAAATAGTTTAGAACACTTCACCCGAAATGTCCTACAAGGTTTATATGTATTTTATACACCCATTTTACTTTATTCTCATATTCAATCAAATTCTAAACTGGAAATGGTATTATATCCATGTACCAATAGAACGATAATATATAAACATTACTTGCCACTAATACGAAACGAAAACTAACCGTAATATCTTTACAAGGTTGTTACGGCCATACTATAAATACAGATACCAAACTTTTAAAAATTATTTTTACAAAAAATAAATCATTGGGAAATAAAGGAATTTAGGAACCCAACAAATGGGATATATTTTTAAAAAAATTCTTTTTTTAAATAGCTTAGGGCCCCTCGTACAAACTTCACATAATTCTGTTCTTAAATAAGGATACGAAAATTAGGCGATACATCAATATTTTAATGGGCTTTTCCGTAACCATAACCAAGGTAAATGTTTCTCGCATGCTTTTCCCGTTAGGGATCCACCCCGCCTTTTTTTTTATTTCTATTAAAAAAATGCTACATTGCCTAAAATGTGTTTATTGATAAAGTCTGAAGAAATGCTGGTTTTTGAAAATTTTCAAACGATATAATGCTTGAAATTGCCGAACTAGACATTGAAACAATTGTAACGTAAAATGAAATACACTTTTTGTTGCCATCAACACCTTGACTTGAAGTCTTGATTTTGCACACACAGTATATTAATGCTCAATTATGAAATGTGATAATTTTGTAGCTTAATCCTTAAGTCAACCATTTTTGGCTTAAAACCTATTGGTATATGAAAATTTACTGAATTACACGAACTCAGTAAATTACATATAAGTATATATATATATATATATATATATATATATATATATATATATATATATATATATATATATATATACCTTTCTGGTACCTAAGGTACTTAAGCTTCTATGCATTTTTATTCTCATAGAATTTATATGCTAGTTAACATGTCGCAGAATGGATCTTGTAATCCTAAACTTACGTATTAATAGTTTATCTTTTTTATTTTATTTAATTTATCTATTTTTTTCATATATTAGTAAAAATAGTAACCGTATTATTTTACATTTTTTTTATTGGGGAAGTGGTATTATCCATCGAAGAGCCATATCTTTAACAGCTGTCCTGTTTTTAAATTTCCGGAACAGCTACATGGTAAGAAGCTGATGATCCATGTTTTCTATTTACAAGATTTTAGTTAAGGTTTTCTCTTTTCGTCCTTATGTAGTTAACTTCTGTTAAAAAATTGAAGACTTTTGCGAAATCGGCTTATGCAAGTGCTAAGTCTATTTCTATTTAACAATTTTAGTTAAGGCTTTTTTTTTTCATCCTTGTATAAATGAATTCTCTTTCGTCATTTAAACTTGTGCTAAGTCTGCGATAGGTTAAAGTTGGTATTTTTTCTTCCGGGAATTTAAACTGCATTCTTTATTTATATTTTTGCATTTCTTTTTATTCAAAGCTTCTTTAGACTATATATATATATATATATATATATATATATATATATATATATATATCGTTAGTCAACATTCGAAAATCAGATGTATTTAATTCACACTCATAATATTTTATGCATATTTTAATGGAGTACGTCTTATACAAATTTCTTGAATAGCGGTAGCCCACTAAACAACTCATCAGAAACAAATGTATATTCATCAGACGACAGTAGGTTTGTTTTGTTACCTTGCAACAAAAAAGGAATGTCGCTAAAAAAGTAATGATGTTTCAAATTTGCAGAAATATAAGAATATAAAAAACACTTATTGAAAAGTTTATAACACACGCAGCCACAAAGAAAACAATTAATTCAAAACACACGTCGGCAATCAATTTTATGTCGCGGTATTTAATTATTGAAAAAGCGTATTAAAATCATTGTCAATATAAACCCTGTGTATCGTTTTATTGCAAGTCAATATTGTTTTTAATTTTGAAATTGCTCTGAAACGCAGAGAAGTGACATTTGGCACACTGGAAGAGCATAAATACGTGCCTAGTTTCCCTGATTTTTGTGGAGTTTGAACAAATATTTTGAAAATTATGCAATTGTTTTTATTTTCTAGTAATATTAAGTGTGTATCTCTATATTGCAGGTTTCTAGAATGTATATTTCCGGTAATAAACAGCATTATAACTTCATATTTCTATTTATATGAAATAAAGAACATATCCAGTAACAATATTAACCAAAAAAAAGAACGAATTTCACATTATTTTGTTTTAGGAAATATTTATTTATCAAGATCATTTCCATGCTTCAAAATCACTTTGAATAGCCCCTTCACAACTGATGATGTCAATCGGCGGATTTGAGATGATGTAATGCTATATGAAACTTCCAAAATATTTCTCCAAAGTTCATCCTTCGACGAAAATTTAACAGCTCCTTCATAAACTTTCATCTTTATTATTGATGAGTTTTGTTTATATCTGGAGAACAAGGAAATTATGAAATTTTCTCTACTAATGCCTAGTTACTTTAAGTAGGATGTCGTAGCCTTGGCTGAGTGGAATGACGCATTGTCGGGCATAAAAATCAATGTCTGGTGACGCGCCAATACAAGGTCATCAAGCTACGGTGACAGATGCTCATTTAAAAATAAAATGTAAGACTTGATTGTGAGTTTGACGCCTTATGACACTTGAAATTGTCCAATTAGTTCATCGCAGATTATTCCAGCCCAAAACATGACATGTCCATCTGCCTGTTGACGACGGAATCGATGAGAGGTAGAGTATCCAAGAGGACTCCAAACTTTGGCCTACCGATCTAGGGTTGTTCTGTCGTCATTGGTGAAAGGAACATTTTCAAAGCTGGTTTTCATATATTTTTGAGCACAAGAAAACGTTTTTCCTTATGAGTGTAGTTGAAAACAGGTCTTGCTATGGGCTTAATGCTTTTTCCTATTTCATTTAACATATTTTGCAGCATATCTTTCTGGACACGGAAGGTATTCCAGCCTTGCCAAATATAGCAACACTGCTTGATAATTTGACGGCGAATTTTTCTAACATCGCGAGCAGAAACTGACTTTCTTGTGTTTTTGTCCTTCCTTGGTTGATGTTTAGATTTTCAAGTGATGAAAATGTTCTTCAATCTCTTCAAAGCTCCTTGGCTAGATCTACGAGAGATGAACATTTTGAAAGACCTGCAACAACACGTT
The DNA here is from genome assembly GCF_053919585.1 of Euprymna scolopes. Lineage (NCBI taxonomy): Eukaryota > Metazoa > Mollusca > Cephalopoda > Sepiida > Sepiolidae > Euprymna > Euprymna scolopes. Next base: position 37,067,024 of record NC_136490.1, on the reverse strand, counting down.
CCTTTTCACTGGCTGTCAATTGACTCTTTCTAGGCATTTTGGGAGACCTGCAATAAAGTTATACACACTTAAAATTAACAGAAAATAGAGAAAAAAAATGCATAATTTTCAAAATATTTGGTAAGGTTCCACAAAAATCAGAGAAATAAGGCAGCTTGTTATGCTTTTCCAGTGTACCAAATTTCAATTCTTTGCGTTTCAAAGCAATTTCAAAATTAAAAAAATATTGACCTGCAATAAAGCGAACACAGGGGTTTAGAAGGTTTATTTTACTTCAGTCGAAGTCAGGTATTAGCTCCTTTTCCCGTTGCTACCACTTGATCTCTGCACAAATTTCATAGATATTCGAATATTCCATTAAATTTCTCCATTACTTCTCAAACACTGAGTTACTAAAGAAGTTGGGAACATAATTGGTCTTAATGCATCAAGGACAAGAATTCATCTAGTCTGGTGGAGTGTCCAGCTTCGTGCTGTTACTTGAGATAACACCATTCTGGACGTTACACCATTCCTCGTAAAGGCTAGTGTAGGTTGGTTATGGCGAAGGGATATTATTTGTGCTGTGAATACTATATTATTTTAAATATTTAGTTAGTTTTTTTTACACAGAAATCACCACTTATCAAGACCCGAAGGCCACTCGGGGATAAGGGCTAATGGGTATACATTAGTCAATGTGATTATAGTGTAGTAAACATAAGTAGTGGAAATTTTGTAAATTGGGTTACTTAAGGGTACGGCTCATCAAGAACTTGTTTACGGTGGACTTGAAGACAATCAGATTGTAGTCAGCTGGAAAGCAGGCAAACGGGAGAGAGTTTCACAGGCGTTCCGTTCTTAGAAAGAAACTTTGTTCATGGAATCTACATTTAGGTTTA
>NC_136490.1:37018643-37063643 GCF_053919585.1 Euprymna scolopes | reverse complement strand
GGGAGGAAGAAGAAAATGAAGACAATACAAAGGCAAAGAAGATGAATGGAAAATAGAGCAAAAAAAACAAAAGCAGGAACAAATAAGAAGAAAAAGGAGAATGAATGTATGTAAGAGAATGCGATGTAGAAAGGTAAAAAGTTTCACGTTTCACGACGGGAGCTTATAGCATTTGAAAAATAATCACTCTCAAGTTGAGCACGTACAACGAGACGAGGTACAGCGTTTGATTCTTGTTAAAATGTCAAGCAATTTACTTACTCCGTGATGGATCGTTTTTCTAATTTCCGCTTGAACCTAAGAAAATAATTTAAAGAATTTAGATATTTTATCTCAAGGTTAAATTTCAAAGCGCACACAAATTATATGAGCACATACACTATACACTGACGTAAAATTTATATATATATATATATATATATATATATATATATATATATATGTATGTATGTATGTATGTATGTACGTGCGCGCACACACAAAAATATTTGAGCAGAATATATGCAGATTGCATCTTTTGACATCGCACTAAAAGGTCAATCACTCCCACCTGCTAGATTCACTCAAGGCGTATGGCCTCGTGCCAGAAAGAACTGATACATAACAACAAACACCCCACGCACAAATATTTTCATATTTATATCTAATAGTTTTCTTTGTCTATTTGCGTAACTGTTTCTTCGTTCCATTTTATATTGGGAACTACTGAGCCGATCCGGCTAAAGTTTTGTATTGACTGTTGTTGTAGGTAGGTGCAACCGACCAAGTATTAACGGTAATTTCCGCCGAATAGTTAGGGATTAATAGAGGTGAATAGGGATTAGCATTTAATACAAAAAAATCAGCACAAATTTAACTATTTTCAACCATCAATTTGGTATAAAGTCAACTAACTCGAATTTTTGCCTATTTTAACGATGTAAAAAGTCTAGTATATATATATATATATATATATATATATATATATATATATATATATATATGATAAAGCTGGTAATTAGTAAAATCCTGAAGAGAGTGCTCAATACTATTGCAGAGCAACCATCCTCTCTCCCCCACCCCATATCCATATATCTCCACCCACGCCTACCTGAATCTGCTATCCCACACACACAATACAATCTAATGTATCTTAACTCTCAAAACTGAAATATTGTCAATACCCGTCTTCCTCCCCCTTATTATTCCCTACCTCACCCCCTTTTTCTTCGTATTTCTTCTAAAACACTTCTTCCTAATACTAACAATCATTTCTGTAACGTCTGACGAGGCCGTTAGATCGTGAACATGGGCCAACATCTGAAACATATGTAACCAAACAGATAAAACGGTAATAAAAAAATAAAACGCACACACACACACACACACACACACACACACACGCACACACACACATATATATATTACATATATGTATATATATGCATGCATATATATATAATATATATGTATATATCTGCATATATATATTCTATATCTATGTATGTATATATGAATAAAATTGTCATGTCATGCCATATGCTACTGGTACCATGTAACCCAGTACTACCTGCCTCATGGTTGGGTCATCGGCGACTAAACTGGTTCCCCCACCAGACTTGTTTGGTGAGGGGGGTGGTTAGTCTCCCTGAAGGATTAAAAACAAGACCTTCCAAAGGGCGAATGAACTCTTTTTCGGGGTCAATGGCGACTAAACTGATTCCCCCACCAGACTTGTTTGGTGAGGGGGGGTTAGTCTCCCTGAAGGATTAAAAACAAGACCTTCCAAAGGGCGAAAGAATCCCTTTTTCGGGGTCAACGGCCAACTAGCATCGTGTGTGTTTGTGTGTATCCATGTGTGTGTTGGGGTGGAGAGGGCTTCCACAAGCCGTGGTGAAGGCAACCTTCCTAGGAGAAGCCAATCTTGAATTATCTGACGAAATCAGCAGGATTATCTTATTGTCCTACCGATAGAAACAATTTGTAATAATTCAAGCAAAAAAGACCCCCAAAAACCCGAAGTTGAAATAATAAAATCATATTCAACTCTACTAAAGTATTGAGCACTTTCCCCTGTTGTTTTACCAAATATGCCTCTTTATATATATATATATATATATATATATATATATATATATATTAATAATAATGATTTCATAGAACCAATTTCGGTATTTGAAGAAAACACGATGCCACATTTTAATCTAACAAATGGAATTGAATCTAGAAATACAAACGCAAACACTCGCATACATTTACACGCATACACATACACACATACATTTACACGCATACACATACACACATACATTTACAAAAACAGACTCATCCACACATATACACTGTTGATCAAAAATTTAAAACACTTAAAAATCTTTTTTAAAATAGTTTTTTTGGGGATAGATTTTAAACTCTTCCGACTTACCGTTATAAATAATACAACTAAAAGATTATGGAAACAAAAAGCTACATTCCAAAGATTTATTTTTAAAATTTACATTTTTATTAAATTATGCTTTTTACACATGGTCAAAATTATAAGACCTGAGACAAACATTCTATTAAATTGTACAAAACGTGTATGAAAAATGTATGAACACATTCAATAATCAAATTAATAATGAGTTCTACCCCCACTGCTTTTGATGATTTCAAAAATTCTGTGGGGCATGCTGTAAATAAGGGTTTCCATTAAGATGCGGGGGACCCGGCTCCAGTTTCTGAAGCCGCTTCGCGAGTTCATTTTTTGTTGAACTTTGTTTGCCATTTCAATAACCCTCTCTTATCATCCATGTCCAAACATTTTCAATTGAGTTAAAGTCCGGTGAACATGTAGGATGTCACAAGAAATGGACTCAATTTTCTTGTAGAAAGCTCATGGTCCATCTTGCAGTCTGGATTGCAGCATTATCCTGTTGGAATAACCATCCATCTCCACAAAAACGATGACTCTCCATCATCTAAGATGCTTTTTGTAGCATGCTAACATAACCAGCTGCTGTCCGACGACCTTGCACCACTTGGAGCTCCATCATCCTTCTGTAAAAAAGGAACCCCATACCATTACGGACCCTCTACCACTATGACGTGTGGAAAAAATTTCAAGGGGCATGTTTTTGTCATGCCAATATCGCTGGAAGTCATCAGAACCATATAAATTGATTTTTTTTCTCATCAGAAAACAGGACTTTCTTCCACTTCTCAACGTCCCAGTCTTGGTATTCACGACCACATTGGTATCGGTTTATTTTGTAACTTGGAAGCAATCAAGGAATTTGTTCACGCTTTTTATTTACCATGCCTTTTTGTTGTAAGTGTCGTCTGATGGTTATTGGACTGCAATCAGCATCAGCAACCGCCTTCATTTGACTAGAAAAAAGTTCACTGTCATTCATAACAACCCGTCTGATTCTCCTACTCAATGCAGGAGAACTTTTTTTTGGGGGGGGGCTTGCAAAAGGATTTTGCTTTTCCATAATTCTCAGTATTCTTTAGAAAGTTGCAAGTAGCAGTTTCATTGCGATTTGCTTTAGCGGCTATCGCTTGCTGTGACAAACCTTTTTTATAGAATCCTAGAATTCGAGAGCGTTCAACTTCGGTTAGTTATCTTGCTTTAGGCATGGGAACACATTTACACAGTGATTGCAAATCTCTAACTGAACTAAAAACATTGGAATTACCATAAATCTAACAATTTGTATACTTGGTCTTATAATTTTAATCATGGGTAAAAAGCCTAATTTAATAAAAATGCAAATTTTTAAATAAAACTTTTGTTTCTTTTCAAATATTTTTTAAGTCGTCTTAAAGTTTTGATCAATAGTGTATATATATATATATATATATATATATATATATATATATATATATATATATATAGGAATTCTCTTTGTGAATAATACATTTCTTGTACAAAGACAAATATTACTTTTAATTAAAAACAAAAATTATCTGGAGCAAAAACTAAGTCATCCGTTTAAGTTCTCGTAAGAAATAGCACTATAAATCCATTAAAATAAAATAAAATGTATTTGAGCATTATTCCAAAATTCCAAAATTGGGAAAGAAGTTGCAAATGCTTTTTATTTTATCTTTGATTAGCCTGTGGGTGGCCAGTGTTGCCGGGGTGTTTGAAGGTAAGTGCTGAGCAAAAAATAAAGTGGTAGTAGGCAGGCAGGCTCGAACCCGTACCGCGAAGGAGGAAACAAACACGAAAAAAAAACGTGACGTCTTTGCCGTTGTGTCCATCGGAAATCCAGAAGCGGCGAATGTCAAAATTAAGGCTAGTTTATCTAAAAGGTGGATGACTTGCTAAAAAAAAAGCGAGCTCTCCTTGTAGCAAATTGCTGAGGGTAAAGGAATTAATGTTTTGGGATAATTTTTTGATGATTGTCGTCGGAAGGATCGAGGTTTAAAACGGAACTACTTTTGTTCAGATATGTCGCGTCTGTAGAAAGTTTTTGCGAGATATACATACATACATGCATTTAAACAGACAGGTGAGATTTATATTATAGACTAGCTTGGGGTCCCGGGGTTGCTCGAGTGTTTGGATGTTTGTATTGAGCAAAACAAAAAAAAATAGTAGGCAGGCTCGATCGCGTACCGCGAAGGAAGAAAATAAAGTGAAAAAAATACTTGACGTCTTTCCTGTTGCGTCCATCGCCTAATCGGAAGTGACGAATTGTTAAATTAAGGCTAGCCAATCAAAAGAGGGAATGACTTTCGAAAATATCAGCGAAGAAAGTGACCCCTCCCTGTAAAAAAAGTGCTCAGTTGAGGGTTTCAGTCAATTTGTCGATATTTATCGTCCGAAGGGTCGAGCTTAAAAAGGATACCGATCTCGTGAAATTCCGTCGCCGCTGTCGAAATTTTTAGGTAGGCATACATACATACATACATACATACATTTAAACAGACAGGTGAAATTTATATTATAGATTTTGCCATGATTTTGCACTACGAAACAGTCGCTGTCAAGAATTGTAAGTGTCAACATAATTACAGGAGTAAATTTTTAGATAGTCAATATAAAATTTAATATATTGTCTTTTGTCATTTGTTTGTTATATGCTCTGTAATTACATTGAGCCTCATAAATTAAGGATTAGTATAACAAAAGGTGAAGTATAATGGAGGAAAAATCATATTCCCACGGAAATATTATTATGTATGTGTGTGGGGGGGGGTCTGAAGTACATACACTTTAATTGTATCGCAGCTCTTCAGTGTGGTTAGAAAGCACTTGCTTTAAACCAGAATCGCACTTATAGCTATTTATTTGAAAGTCAGCGATTTTAACCATTTATCCATCGGCCAGGTACTGCAAGAAAGTGATACCTCAATGTTTGTATACACATGGATAACTGCAGTTCAGTGTTCGATTTGTGTCGATAAAGAATTTTACATTATCGTTAATGGTAACTGGCTAGAATGGTGAGAATAGGATCATATGATGCAACGTTGGATTGTCTGCCCTTTACTATACTGCCAGTACATCGCGTAGGATCTTGCAGAGTGCAACAAGGACTCCGAAAAAAAATGGGGAAATTTTGTATGACAACATGTTTTAAAGATATGTAAAAAGAAGTGAGGCTAAAAAGGCACTTGCCACTGGTCTGAATCGAACCTACAACCACCTGGTTTACTGGCGGCGATTCTAAAAGGTAAAGTAATACTTTTAATGTGATAGCAGGTGATGTGAGTTAACATCTAGAGACGTATATGTGTAATCGATATACATGACTTAAATGCTTACCCGTGACTAGATATAGTCTGTTAAGTGTTTCAAGTTGTTTCACGTTCTCTTACAATGTTGGCTGGTTTCGACTAGACAAGTTTGACTGAGACTTTAAGGGAGATAAAGATGGAAGTCCCGGGACCACGTGATTTATCGGCGAATATCTACTGTCTCTTTAAGCTGGCTAGATTTCAAGCACCAAATACGTGGCTGTTTTGCCATCACCAATAAGGGGTGGGTGGACGCACACAGTGTAACGTAAACCTTGTTTAAACCTAGTGAGACGAGTTCACCGTTTACCATTATCATGTAAGGTAAAGTTATCTTGCATAATACAAAAGCATTGCAAAGGTTGCTGTAAATAGGGTAGACCTTTCTACGGCGCGAGGAAATACACTTACAGTGTATAAATCTCTACAAAGCCACCATTCTCCCTTGGATGGAATATTGTTATCACATAGTGGTAGGTGCATCAAGCACTTGTTTCCACCTCTCTTTTTGACAGGGTTCAAAATAGAGTCGCTACTCTGATATTTCCTACACTATCAATCAAATTTCAACCCCTGTCACATCGTCGCATCGTTGAATTCCTTGCTTACTTTACAAGTAATAGGATGTACTGCAACAAATTTATAGCATTGGTGCCATCTTCGTGTAAATCTTTTTCTTTTTTTTTTACACAGTGATCACCACTTATCAAGGCCCGGAAGCCACTCAGGGATAAGGGTTATTGCAAGTACATTACGTTAGTGTGGAGATTTGACGAAGTGTTTAATTAAGGGGGCGGTTCATTAGGAATTTGTTAACATTGGACTTGAAGACATCCAAGTTGTAGTCCGGAAGGAAGCAGGCAGACGGAACAGAGTTCCACAGGCGTGCAGTTCGTAGAAAGAAGCTTTGTTCATGGAATCCGCGTTTTGATTTAGGCACAGATATAGAGTGGGGGAAATTTTTCACAGTGGATTCAGCTAGACTGGTGTTTTTCGTGAAAGATTGGCGAGGGGGGACCAGAGATTGGAGTTCAGACGAGCACCTGCCATGGAAATAATGATAAAACAAGGATAGGCTCGCAACGTCTCTTCTGTGGGAGAGAGGTTGCAGGGTAGAGAAAAGGGCATCTCCCACTAAGCCACGAAGTCTATTTTGTACTCTGTCAAGGCAGGATAGGCTGTTTTTAGCAGCTCCTGCCCAAATATGGCAACAGTATTCCATCCTTGGACGTACTTGGCTTTTATATAGATAGAGAATAGCATCAGTAGTGAGATATCTTCTGGAGCGGTAGAAGGATCCCACCATCTTTCCAGCGACCTTGGCAACAGACTTGATGTACGTAGTATGATTCGGGATGTTATCTCCTGATCTGTTACCAATCTTAAACTCATCTGTGTATTTCCCAATCACCAGGATCAAATAGTCTTCGGTTCAAATCTAATCTATCTAACACTTATCATTGGAAAGATTTTAGCATAGAAGTAGTATTTTTATTAGCCCCTTACATCAAGTGGTTTCATACCCTGCCTGGAGCGATTTCCATGAACAACATTGACTTCCTCGCAAATGCTGTTTACGCGATTAACATCAAACTTAGAACCGATAATAGCAGCTATAGATTTGACGTTACCGAAATTAGTTCAGACAGTGGAAATAAGAATCCCACTTTTACGCAGGCTATCACGGATAACAAGTATTTGCATGTATAATTAATAAATCTATACGCATAGATATAAAAACAAGAAATGTATCCATACGCAAATGATTAAGCTTGCTTCAAATTCAGTGTCAACGACGATTTCAATATTTAATCAAACTCTGTCCATTCCTGAATTTGTGAGATGAGAATTGGTAATATTTATTATCTATATTGTTAGGAATACTGTTGTAGGAAAAACAAAGCTCAAAAACGTTCTTTGCACGAGTCAGTAAGAGTCATTGTAAAGATACAGCTGAAAGTAGTGCATACGGACTAATCACGATGGCACACTGATTCTCCTGTGATCACCGAAGTTAAGCAAAAGTGAGCTGAGTCAGTACCAGATAGGTGACCATTTAAGATATCAGGCGTCGTGTATAGGAGAACGTCGACACATCCCTGCAAAAGCTGCTAAAACTTAACATCATCTCACTTAAAAGGGGTATGCGTACGAATGGCGGTCGCTTGAGAATTTCATATTTCCATGGAACTTCCTCTTTCAGAGGAAGCCGGTTCAACCCGCCTAAAGTGAGTGCCGTTTCAGTGCACAACATTACTGTACAGTAATACCTGAAGAAGGATAGAGATTACACTGAGTGAAACGTTCTAAGAATATCACCGTAGGAGAGAACAATAGGACAAGCAATCAAGATATTACATATTTGTTCACCCTAATCATCTCATAATATTCTTCATCATTATTCTTACAATTGATTCATCACGTTAAGCTTTATCTTCGAGTAGCTATTTATGCCTATTAAGATATGAATCTTTAGTAACTTCACCCTCTTTTATATTGCGCCTTTGCCCATTGTTGGCCTTGCTCCCATTTTTGTAGAGTTTTTAGGAATGCATTATTTCGAATAAACTCCGTTTAAAGACCACTTGTGAGTACGATGTACTTGACATTTCATAAATATATCCGTACGATATGTGTTAACAAAGCAGCAGATAAAACAGATTTAAAATGGCTATCCATTTCACACACCAAACAGAAATGGATAACATTTACTGCTTTTAGTTACATCAATAGGCGGCACTGGTGATGGTGTAACACCTAAACGTTACATAAAATGATATACGGTATTCCTAAGAGTGCAATGTCCAATTGTTAAATAACGTGGACGATTGTTTGAATGGGAAAGTTTTAGTGACACCTTAAGGCTCAGAGATGGCCCACTCCAGAACGAAGTCTACAAAATTAATTGATATCCGGTGGAAGACTCTCTATGTCTTTGATTACCGAGACTCCAATACGTATCTTAGTTCTGTTCCAAAGTCTGCTTTTTGTTGAGAGGGAAGTGCGATTAGTATGGTAAGATATAACGAGACGACCTATTTTTCTTTTTGTCATTCTCTCTCGCTTTTTTCTGTCTAGCTCTGTCTCTGTCTTTGTCTCTGTCTCTGTCACTGTCTGCCCATCTGTCTCTCTGTCTGTCTATCTGACTCTCTCTCTCTCGGGCGTACACAAGTAGGCTGTCGCCCTTATATTTACGTTAGCATATCTCTTTTTCAAATAAATTTACTTTTATAAACATCGGATCTCCATTGGGTTCATCAGCAGAATGTAAAAACCCGGGTTCACTTCGATGACGACGCAACACAGATGTATAATAGTTCATAAACTCATCGGTAAGTGAAAAGGTTACATTACATACCAACATACATATAAACACAATGAGTCACTTCCATATATGTCATATATATAAAAGTAAGGCAGTCTATTTGTCGTTAAAGCGATTTATACACACTTCGATAAGTGAAACTGTAACACAACGTTTGAAGCAAATTCATGAACAAAATGCCATGCATGAATAAACTAGCCTGAGTGCCCGGCGTTGCTCGGTATTTGGAGGTGCGTGTTGAGAAACAAATACAAAAACGGTAGTAGGCAGGTAGGCTCGAACCCGTGAATGTGGAGAAAGGTGTTTAAAAAAATGGTAATATCGTGCAGAGGGAATCAAAACAACAGTTGGCAGCCAGGGTGAAAAGAGGTGTTTAAAAAAAGTGGTTGTAGGCAGGCAGGCTCGAACCCGTGACGCAAAGGCGGAAAAGAAAGTGAAAGAAAATTTGACGTCTTAGCCGATGTCTCTATGACGCGACCGGAAGTCAAAAGCGTCGAAATTAACCGAAGCCAATCCAACGGTGATGGTGACTGTCGGCAAAAAACAACGACCCCTCCTTGTGCAAAACGGCCGAGTTTAGGGTGAAGCAATTAATGTTTTTGGCCAATTTTTCAGTATTTGTCGTCCGAGACGTCGAGCTTCAAAATGATATATTTCTTGTTAGGATACGTCGCCTCTATCGAAAGTTTTTGCAAGATACATACATAGATGCATAGATACATAGATACATATACACATACATTTAAACAGACAGATTTATATTATAAATGGAGTCAATGTCAGAACCGCAGTGTGAATTCTTATCTCTACATAATGCGATGTCCAATGTCCATTTGATCTGAATAAAGACGCGCTCGCTTGACAGTCATGTGATTTACCGATTGACAATTGTGTAACCCGACTTATTAGGGCTTCTACGCATTTGGTGAGGACAGTTCGGTATTTTCTTAATTATGCTATACGGAACTTGCGTTATTATCAAACAATACAATTATCTATATATTAATAGCGTGTGAGTTATTTATTTTGTGTGTCACGCTTACATCCAAGTGACTGTCGTTTAATTGTTATGAACTTCCATTTTTTGTGATAGATAAATTTACCAAGAATTCTTCATAAGATTTGGTTTTAATTATAGTTAATAGTGTGAGAATACTAGTACTTTACAGAGGAACATTGTAACTTAAATTCTAAGTCAACAATCGCGGCTCAAGAGAAATCAATGGTTAACGCATGTTCCGATAACACAAAGCTTTATCGAGAGATGGAGAGGCTGGAAATCTGAAGAGACTTATCACTAGACTTCAGAAAGACGTCGTTTGTTATCGACAGTGAACAATTACTGGTAGTGACTTGTATGAAACTCTCCAGTGAATGGTTAATAATAATAATAATAATAATAATAATAATAATAATAATATTCTAAAAAATGATAAAATCTCGATGTTTTCCCATAGGAAAATAACCGAGTACTTCCTATGAAAACCAGTTCCGGTACACAATCAGCCTTCGTTGTCATATGTGTTTCCAGAAATTATCTTTCTATTTAGTGTTACGTTTTTCTGAGAAATCTGACTCTCACAATAACGTTTCCCATAAAAAAATTGGTAAGCGTCTTTCACTCACTAATATTTATCTACTCCAATGTGACTCTAAAACACTGACATATTTTGTAATAAGTGACACACTACACATGCATCGTTATTGTTACAAACACATGAAATATATTAATAACAAAAGATACGTATATTTCGATCGTACATTTTAGTCTAAAGTTGATCCTAGATTCAGAAACAACAAATAAAAGAGAACAATAAAACTATTTCGACAAACATGATAAAGTAAAGTCTAAGGAAATCGCTGTTAACAAGTCAATACCGTAACAAAATACAGCTTATAGCACTTACACAACGTACACATACTCTTCGTCAAATAAACACTGCATAAAACAACTTGTGGAATAATATTCCCTTCTTTGTTTTTCATACATAAAGTAAATTTTACAGTGAATAAGGATTATTTGATACTGGATATATTCATAATACATAAGCTATTTCCAAAAGAGGAGAGATATAACATATGATTAATATTTGTAATCAAATATCCCCTATTATTTCAGATCTTTTGAAACCACACCAGCAAGTTCTAATCTCCCTCCATCAAGGCCAGATATTTTAAGGACATATATATATATATATATATATATATATATATATATATATATATATATATATATATATATATATATAATTTGAGAGTGAACAGTTACACATGGTCGCTACAAATAGACATCTGTTTCAGTCTTCCGCAGGCGTCCATGAACCCATCGGCGACACTAAGAAAAAGCTTTTTTTTGTGGCGTCGATGGGTTCAGGGTCGCCTGAGGAAGTCTCATTGACTGAAACAGAATGGTATTTTTACCGACCATATGTAACTATTTACCCTCAAATAAAAAATATTCTGCTCTTGGTATTGAGCACTATCTGACAACCTCTTTGTATTAATTAGTCCCGACTTTATAGCATTTCAAACCTGAATATATATATATATATATATATATATATATATATATATATATATATATATATATATATATATATATATACACTGCGTGTCAAATTATTAACAAGATAACATTGTTTTACCAGTTTCAGAAACTTACCGGTAGTTTCATATCAAAAGCTTCGGAAACGTTGGCAATGCTGAGCTGTGCGTACTATGAAATTTTCGTACTGTTCCGCGCAATGTAAACAACTTTGTATCGTAATTGCTGAATCCACGGTATTTGAGGTGTGTCAAATTATTAACAAGGCAGTTTGTTTCGTCAATAAAATGGGTCGTAAAGGTGGTTTGAGTAGATCTGAAAAGAGTACTATTACAGAACAGCTTGCTAAAGAAAAAACTACCCTCGAAATATCGAAAATGATAGGAAATTACAATCAAACTGTAAAGAACTTTATCAAGGACCCTACAAAGGTACATAAGAGATCTAATAAAGGTAAATCTAGAGTTGTTTCACGCCGTTCTCTACTCCAAATTAAACGTTGGAATCCTGGGCAGACAAGTCAAGAAGTCTTTGACCAAGCCAGATTGAAGAATGTCTCAAAAAGTACTCGATGCCGCCTTCTGAAAGAAGGGGCAGTCTGTTAAGCCTGTGACAAAGCCTCCATTAAAGCAACAGCGCATACAAAACCGATTGAAATGGGCAGAGGACAACATCAAAACGGATTTTTCCGAAGTTTTGTTCACAGATGAAGTGCGTGTCACTGTTGATGACCCAGATAACCGGAGCAAGGGATGGGTCCTAGATGGGCGACATCGTCATCAGCGTTTAAGGCGCCAACAAGGTGGTGGTGGGAAATGATTTCAGCTGGGATTATTAGAGGTACTTTAGTTGGCCCATGGAGAGTCGCAGAAGCCGGAAAAATGACGTCAAGTGCTTTTCTGAATGGAGCGCGTTGACCCATGGCTGAAGAAACAAAATTTGACGTTCATAAGAACCATTATTTTCATGCAGGATAATGCTCCCTCGCATGCAGTAAACAAAAGCAAAGAATATTTGCAACAACTGGGGGTTTCTGGGCTACGGAAGATGGAGTGGCCTACGCATTCACCAGATCTGAACCCAATTGAGGACCTTTGGAGTATCAGGAAGCGACGCCTCTATGCTCTATGCAAGTTGACGCCAATTTAAGAGCAAAGATGAGTTGTGGGATGCTCTCCAAGAGGTATCTCGAGGAATAGCTGTTGACGAAATCACAAATTTGACTAATTCTGTGGAACAACATCTTTTACAAGTCATTCATAAAAAAGGATCGCATATGCCCTACTAATTATGTCAACGTAGAAATTGCTATGTAGTTATTGTGTTCTAAGCATTTTTCCTAGTTCATTTAATGTTTGAAAATTATTTCAATAAACAAGTTATGAGTATATTGTGTTTTTTCTCAACCTCGTTAATAACTTGACATACTGAAATAAGCATGTTTTCCTATCTTCGGCCATAGTTTAACTAATACTGCTTTAAATACTTTTATTTTCTGATTGGAGTAGCTGAATAGTACTGTAAGCACTTTCTCGAAGTTTCATGGATTTTTATTCACTCGTTCCTTAAATATAAAAAAAAAAAATGCAAACTCGTTAATAATATATATATATGTGTGTGTGTGTGTGTGTGTGTGTGTGTGTGTGTGTAAACTGAACTATATTTGAACTTTATTCATAGTCGTACAAACTTTTACATCATTTCTACCTTCTGATGTTTGGTATATAAAACATATATAATTTACAAACCTAACGTCATCATCTCCCCTGACGGCTTGTAAATCTAATATTCCCTTGCGTCTTGCTTATTCGAAGGAAGCTAGTTCAACCTAACTCGAGTAAATGCCACTTGGATACATAATATAACTTAAGACTCACCTTGAATATACATATATGCTATGGAGTCCATGACATGAATAACGTGGTTAGTGCTGGATGGCGGTGAGTGCGATAGAGTCAAAAATTTTAGCGGTGACATACATCAAGCTCATTGAATTCAATTGACAACGTGTACACCTGCATGCAGTATGGGCTCACGAGGTAATCAGTGTATTTTGAGTACAAACCAGTTAACCGGGATTACATGCCGACACATACCCCTTAAAATAAATAGGTGACGCATATGCGTTTTAGATACAATCCACAGTTTAGTTTAGAGACGACAGTTCCAGTTTGCCAGTCTTCAGTTTGGTAGGCTACAGTCTAGAGTTAATGAGAAAATCTTGATTCAAGATGAGAAAAGAAAAAAGAAGAAAAAGATCTGAATCAATTCAGCGATGTGAAGCGGTCATATCAGTGATGGTATAAAATAAATAAGGTATGTGTCTTCAGATTTTATATGTGACATACACACGCGCACACACACAAACACCCATGACTTTAGTTACATATGTGCAGGCACTGATGACAAACGGTTACTGCCATGTAATAATTATATAGACACTACATACACTCGAATATATATATATATATATATATATGTATGTATATATATATACACGAAAATATATACACGAGACTAAGAATATATATATATATAGAGAGAGAGAGAGTGAGTGAGAGAGAGAGATGAGGATATGTATATATATATATATATATATATATATATATACAAATATATATATACACGAGAATACAGGGTGATCCAAAAAAACGGGCCCAACTCTATTTAGGCTACGTTTCTTAGTGTTTTGTCGGAATGAAATGAAACTTTGGTCATAACTAGTTTATTTATATTCATAACATCATATCAAAACACTAGTGTCTTTAGCGTTTTTTCTCCGTTTACTGTAAAATGTTCAGAAAAACAATCGAATATCCTCTGTTTTTTGGGGGGTCACCCTGTATATATATATATATATATATATATATATATATATATATATATATATATATATAAATTTAAAGGAGATTAGAACAATAGTCTAAAGAGCTGAGTGTATTTTAATGTAACAATGAAATTACTAGTTTAATTAAAATACAGGAAATAGAAAGTGCTCGTTGTAATTAAGATATATAATAAGCTTGATAGTTAAATGTCCTAGAGCTAATTAAATATTAAGTAATGTGATTTTTTAAAAAAAATTTAAATTTTTAAATTTTAAATTATAAATCACATTACTTAATATATATATATATATATATATATATATATATATATATATATATATATATATATAGTTATCCACATACACTAGTGTTTACAGCTCATCAGTGCGGCTAGACAGGCAACTGCCTTAAGCCAGAATGGAAATCCTATCGCCCAAATGACTGTCAAGGTTTCTCACCATTGCGCTATACGGCTGCTGCTGTGAAGGTAATGAATTAACGATGGTTTAAAGATAGATTTTAAACTCTTCCGACTTTAGGTTACCAAATACTAAAATCAAAAAGATTATGGAAACAAAGGGCTACATTCCAAAAATTTATTTTTAAAATTTACATTTTTATTAAATTAGGCTTTTTACACATGATCAAAATTATAAAACCAGAGACAAAAATTCTATGAAATTGTACAACAAGTGTATGCAAAGTGTATGAACATTAATAATGAGTTGTACCTCCACTGCTTTTGAGGACTTCAAAAATTCTTTGGTGTTGCTAGAAATAAGGGTTTTTTTTTGTTAAACATAGTTTTCCATTTCGATAAATCTCTCTTACCATCCACCCCCAAACATTTTCAATTGGGTTCAAGTCCGGTGAGCACCCAGGATGTCCCAAGAGATGACTCCATTTTCTTGTAGAAAGATCAAGGTCCGTCTTGCAGTGTGGATTGCAGCATTATACTTATGGAATAACCACCCCTCCCCTCACAAACGATGACCCTCCATCATCAAAGATGCTTTTTGTAGCATGCTAACATAATCTGCTGCTGTTTGACGACTCTGCACCACCTGGGGTTCCATCGTCCCTCTGTGAAAAAGGAACCCCATACCATTACGGACCCTTTACTACTATGAAGTGTGGAAAAAAATCAAGGGGCATGTTTTTTTTTCAGGCCAATATCGCTGGAAGCCGTCAGGACCATCTAAATTGAATTTTCTCGTCAGAAAACAGGACTTTCTTCCACTTCTCAACGTCCCTGGTTTGGTATTCACGACCAAATCTTAAGCGGTTCATTTTGTGACGTGGAAGCAATCGAGGCATTTGATTACGCTTTTTATTTACCATACCATTTTTGTTGTCATCTGATTGTTATTGGATTGCAATCAGCATCTGTAACTGCCTTAATTTGACTAGAAGTAAGTAATTCATAACAACCATCTGATTCTTTTACTCAATGCAGGAGAAATTTTGGGGGCTTACCAAAGGATTTTGCTTTTCCATAATTATTAGTGTTCGTAAGAAAGTTGCAAATAACAGTTTTACTGCGATTTACCTTAGCTGACATCACTCGCTGTGACAAACCTTTTTTTTATTGAATCCTAAAATTCGAGAGTGCTCAACTTCGGTTAGTTTTCTTGCTTTAGGCATGGTAACACCTTTACACAGTGATTGCTAATCTCTAACTGAACTAAAAACATTAGAATTACCATAATCTAACAACTTATACACTTGGTCTTATAATTTTGATCATGTGTAAAAACCTAATTTAATAAAAATGCAAATTTTTAAATAACATTTTTGGAATGTACCTTTTTGTTTCCATAACATTTAGATTGTAGTATTAGTCATCTTTAGTCGGAAGAGTATAAAATCTATCATTAAAAAAGGGTTTCCTTTTAAAGATTCTTAAGTTGTCTTAAATTTTTTATTAGCAGTGTATACACGAATATATATATATATATATATATATATATATATATATATATATATATATATATATATATATAGTGCTGGCAAAAAGAAAGTCCGCACTTGTAATTTTTTCAAAAACTGCAAATTTAAGCTAAATTTAATGTAACTGTTTAAACAACTATGCCTCATTTTATTCGCCTTTTATTCCTCTACAATTTTACCTTTCCATATTTGACTTTTAATTGAAATATTCTAGTGTTCACGTCAATTTAAAAACATAACTTCTAATTGAAGAGGAAAAAAGAAAGTCCGCAGAAACAAATTCGCTTAAAGCCAGCTTAAATTCTCGCCCCCAAATACATTTAAAATATCCACGAACAGGCATCTCTAATCATAATTATTGTTATTCCAGGTTACACAAGGTAACAAGTAGTCCATATGCCACGACTGAGTGATCGTCAGGTGTTCATTAATCTCCACCTTTCTGGTTTATCGAATCGAGAAATCGGCCGCATATAGAAATGTGATGAGAAAACGGTACGAAAGACTGTGCAAAAGCACTAAAACACCGGCAGTATTCGTGATGTCCCTAAATCTGGTCATACTAGAGTTATTTCTAACAGGGAAGACAATGCTATGAAGATCAGCACCCAAAGAAACAGATTTAAAACGGTTCCCTAAATCCAACAACAGTGCAATCTTGTTAAAAAGTGCTCTCTTTCTACTGTCAAGAACAGATTAAAGGAATTAAAGTTGCGAGCATCTATTGCAAGACGCAAGCCATTGATTTCTGTAATGAACATAAAGCGCCGTCTGGACTTCGTCAGATGCAATGAAGACATGACTCTTCATATTGGTCAAAAGTGCTTTTTAGCGACGAAAGTAAGTTCAACAGGCTAGCCAGTGATAATAGACAGTACGTCCGTCGGAGGAAAGACGAAGAATTGAATCCTAGGTGCCCAATTTCAACGCTGCAAGGTGGTGGAGGTTCAGTTTTGGTGTAGGGCATTGTTAGTAACAATGGTCCAGGGCCTATAGTTCGCTGTCAACGTCGAATTAATTCGCCCAAGTACATTAATATGTTAACTGAGCATTTTCTACCCTACTTTGATCGGTATTTGGATGATAATTCCATCTTCATGCAGGATAATGCTCCCATTCACACATATGCAATGTCAAGAGGTTCCCGGAAAAGGCATGATATTCCGTGTTTGGGTTGGCCTGCACAATCTCCGGACCTCAATTCTATCAAAAACGAATAGCATTACATCAAGCAACAGCTACGCAATGATAAAATTTCAAATTTGGAAGAACTTTGGACAAAAATTAAAGAAAAGTAGGATGCCCTTTCCCCGGAGTATTGCTGCAGTCGTACTCAAGGAATTCCCAAAAGATTGCAGGCTGTCAAATTGCAGAAGGGCTATGCTACTAAATATTAACTAGTTCATTGTGTTCCTGTTGTATTTGTGTTGCATTAAAGTCCTAAATTTACATTTAAATAACAATTTATTTTTTTTCAAATTGACATGAACTCTAGAATATTTCAATTAAAAGTCAAATATGAACAGGTACAATTAGAGAAGAATAAAAGACCAATCAAATGAGATATAGTTTGTTTAAACAGTTTTATTAAATTTAGCTTAAATTTGCAGTTTTTGAAAAAATTACAAGTGCGGATTTTTTTTCTGCCGCCTATTTGTATGTATATATATATATATATATATATATATATATATATATATATATATATATATATATATGTATATATATACGAGAATATGCACAAGAGCATATATATATACTAGAATGTATATAATATATACAATATAATATATATATATATATATATATACACGAGAATGTATACACCTCATAATCATCTCCCTCCCCACACATACGTAAAATATGTAACAATCAAATAATAGGTAAAAATTATTAAACAGTTAAATGTAAGCATTTTTAGAATCCACGATACTCCTGAAGTAATAATAGAATAATCACCTTACAAAAACACGAATGTCTCGTGTTTGTTATCAGCTATCGCAATATCAATTACCACTTATGCTTTGTGCATCTTAAAATTATTACCATCCATACCTGACCCAGAGTGCCAACAAGTGGGCGTCATTGTATCTCATTTAGATAATACGTTTATATAGAATCTCATCATAATCGCACCACATCGTAAAATGGTGTCAATGATTCAACTAAGGAGGTCACCGTGCACGGGAAAAATCTATCACTTAAAAATAATTCAGATAAACAATCTCACCAGGAAAGACTTGGCACTAATACTTTGTAAACTATATAGTTATATTTTTGGAACAAAGTATTCCAGCAGAGCGCTCTATAACAAGGAAAAATTCAAAATAAGAATATACTATTTATATTCTCCGAAGTTTAGATAAGATAAGCCATCGGTACCCTCGGTTTAGGTCTCAATATAAAGTTCTTCTTAGCCGATCTATCTCGTCTGTATATAACCGGAAGTGGAAACTTACACATATACTACAAATTCTCGTGAAATCTCGTTTTTAAAAATCTTTAATTTAAAAAAAAAGTAAAAATTAAAAATACAAAAATGTCTATTTAATACTTTAGACACAAACACACATAAAAAATGAAGACAAGAAACAGCTAATCTTAAACTCCATAACTGATAAATAATGATTAACGGATCAAGGAACTTATAAATCTATTAACCAAGAGACCACAGAGATATCTACAAAATTAGGCATTGAATATAAAGTTAATAGATTAGCAAAGAGAAATGCCTTAATACATTTAAAAGACCTTAAGAAAATTTTAATAATAAGCCAACCTGCAGGCTAATATACCCAGTCAAAAGCGATATTGGTTTAGCTAGTAAGGATATCAGCAGAGGATTAGTTGATTCTATAAAAATAAATCTAATCTTAATCCGTGGGGAAATACAAGCTCAGTCCTGGACTATGTTAAAAGCACAATAGATCTAAATTCACCCAACTGGGCAGTGTGGATTTTAACCCTGTATTACTAAGGTAATTTTGGTAAAAGCATTACATTTCGAATCGACATATAAAAGGATAGGTGACCTAGTCATGAAGACGATTATCTCCGTATCTAGCAAGGCAGACTCTACTGTTTTTGAAAAGAAAGCATTGGTTACAAAATCAAATCCTGAAGACCCATTTGATGTTGCGATGGAAACATATAACAGTGAGTCAAGTTGGACTTTTCTTACTATACGCCCTGAAAAGCAAATTCCGAGTGCATTCCTTCAGTTTGTATGGATTATGCCTCTCGCGAGACTATAATGGAAGCACATTAGAAAGACTTAAGAAGGATTTAATTAAGTTTTTCAAGGAACAAGGTTTTAGGATAACAGTAACAACTAATTTATATAAAGTATATTTCTTAGATACAACACTCTTAGATCTTGAGAAAAGTATATAATCCATTCCATTAATCAAATGAGAAACTTAAATATATAAATAAAAGTGCTTGCGATCCACCCACAGTGTTAAAAAATATAGTAGCTAACGTTAGGAAAAGGATATTAAGATTTGCTGCTAACGCTGAGGTGTTTGGGCAGGCAGCGCCATATTATTACAAAATACTCCATAAAAGTAGATTTAGTGAAAGCATTAAATTCCAACATACCGAAAAATAAAACAACAAATAAAGAAAAAAATAGGAGGCGCAATATAATTTGGTTCTGATCCCCGTTCTCGCTTAACGCTAAAACTATAAAACTATTTTTTCTTAGGCTCCTGGATAAACATTTACAAAAGAACATAGACTACATAAAATTTTAATAGGAACACTGTGAAAGTTAGTTACTCGATAGAACCATCGATTAAGTCCATCATCCCAGAAGAACGTAAGAAGAGAATAAACACACGCTGTCCTTGTAGGTCCAAAAATGAGTACCAACTAGAAGTTAATTGTAAAGCTGAATCCCTTGTATACGAACATTTTATAAGACTTGAAAATTTACATTTTTTTTTTTTTTTTTGCCTTTGCATGACGTGTCTGTAGATTCAAACCCCGCACGTAAATTTCTTACTGTTCTTTTTTCGTTAACTGGAAAGAAGTTTATATAAAATAATTTTATAAAAGAAACGGTAGGTTTTCTAGAGTGCAATGTAGAATAACATATATTTTGGACTGCATAGAAACATGTGAAACTTCCTCCCGGGCGATTTCATGGATTTCGATGACAATAAAAATATGCGAGTGTGAAATATTCCTTGATCATGATTCAATCCCGGGTAACGTTGGGTTTCACTGCTACTATATATATATATATATATATATATATATATATATATATATATGTATATATATATATATATATATATATATATATATAGAGAGAGAGAGAGAGAGAGAGAGAGAGAGAGAGAGAGAATTAATAAAAAGATTTTAAAGTTTCTTAATAATAATCGGAATCTCCAAAGCTCGTCGCAGAAAAGATGTTTTCCAGCAACTCTCGTACAATCAGAAAGTCAAGACACGCATTCTTCCTAAGTCGCTGTTCTGCATTTATGCTAATAGTATCTGTCTTTGCCACTTGGACTAACATAAAAATAACCGTGGAAAATGTAGAATTTTATCGCATACATTCTTTACCTACTTAGGCGTAAATTGCGCATGACATTGCATTTAATTATGTATACACGTCTAAATTACCGTGTTTTTTAAGTGTCGTAGGCAAACTGGTAATTAAAGATATGTCTTTGTTTACCACAATGTAGTTTATTTATTATTAGAACCTGTGCGTAGGCAACGCAATACACAGGCATTTTAGCAAAGTGCTTAGAAAATTAATTTAACTTCTACTCGCGCGTTGCTAATCCTGATGAATTATTAGGTTGACATGAAAGACCTTGGGGAATTTTTAATTTTGATTTCAAATGATGTATTTTCAAATAAGTCTTCGTTATAATACCTTTACTTGATATATTGTTTTAAAGAACGTTTTTCGTTCTATCTGATCGTTTTAATGACAATTGTTTTATAACAATTGTCTTCTTGTCGTCCTGGTCTTCTCCTTGCCACTGGATTCAAACAGTGCCGATTCAGGAGAGTTGTGGTTGGGATTGCGCAACCCCTGCATCACAATTACACAAGCTACTGTCCCTTAGGGATACCCTTTGTCTTTCAAGACTGAACGGAAGCATAGGGCATGGGGATATACTAGAAAGAAAATTTGATTCCTAATTAGGATCAACGAATTTTCCACAATTTCAATGTTTTCTTTGTCATCGAAATCGTTGTAATCGCCGATTTGTATATCAAATCAATCGAGTGCTTGCTGTAGTTGGAGATCCATCACGATGCACCGGGAGGAAACTTTACATGACTTCTCGCAGTGACAGTGCACAATAAATTGCAGTCTACATTGCACTATAGGGAACCTATTGTTAATTTAATAAAAGTATGTTTTTATAATAGCTTGAATTAAAGTTTAAAATTCAAAAGTTATATATCACGGTTAACTTGTGCTCTAAACAGAAGGATCCATCTCGAACGCGCCGCTACTTTATTAAAGAGCATACTGTTAATTTTATATGCCGCGCTCTTCTGCTTGTGCGGTAACAAATTTTCTGAAATGCACTTGTGATGTTAGGTTGTGTTTTAAATTTGCTCAAAATCGTACTTTTCTTTTTTAATCAGATTTTTGATTGTCAGTTTTTATACTTATTGAGAGCATTTCGATACAAAACCAATCTAAGAACACTGCCAGACACATAAAGTACATTTGTGTAAAATAAAAAAAAACATATTCGGTTTAGCCATTTCCAAGTTCATAGGGAACTCACTCACTCACATACACACACAGACACATATAAAGTGCCTTATGTCTATTTAATTGTTAAACTACGTGGGCCGTTCGAGCACCCTTGATTGCTTGAATCTTGTAATAAATAATTTTATCAAGAATTCTTCATAAGTTTTTTATTCGGTTTCGGTTCTAGCTAACGGCAATGGAGTCATTTTTTTTACTTTTAGAATTACTACTATGTATTGGGTACAATATACTATACAGTAATCGATAAAAAAAAATTGAGACTATAATCATATATATATGAATCTACATAAATTAAAATATTATATTTAAGCGTATTTTACGACCGGGCAAGGCCGGCACTTTTCTTTTATCCTTCTAATACGCGATTTCGTTTTCAAAAAAATGTCTTCATTAATTGGCACTTAATCTTTTGATTCGAGCATAAATTATAATAACGAAACAGGAATGATATAAACGTCTGCTTTGTCTGAGATCTCTAAAGCGTTTTCATAGCTTATCCCAAAATAATCAAACATACATCCAGTCACTTTCCTTTGTCATTTCTGTAATCCCTATTTTTCTTTTTCCAAAGTTCCTCCATGTCATCCCATTTTTCTCTCTCTTTTTTACTAATTTGTTTTGTAAGTGTTCCCTCACACAGGCTTCATGCACTGCTGATAACGTTCGATCATTTCGAAAACATTTGGGCACATCACAAATAACCGTTACCTGGTCATATCCTTGTGTATAAATGTAATTGTTTTTCTTTGAAGATATATATATATACTAGCAAAGATACCCGTGCTTCGCACGGAGCTTTGTTGCGCACTCGGGTACCAAAATCTGTGGGCACCTTTCCAGTAAGTTGATGTTGTAAGAGCAACGATTGCATAAGGTGATTAACATTTTAACTACCTCTTGTCGTGACTGAAATTCAATCAGGAACTTCACAAAACATTTTCATCAAAAAGGAAGGTTACTTGATGTTACATAGTAAATTTTTCATTGAAGTAATTTTCAACTCTTGCTTAAATTTTATCTTGCACATTCAATACTAAAAACTTACCACAATCAGATCATGTCAGTTTTTCCTCATATTCATTTCTCGAACTTTTCACTGAAGAGCCTCAGGGTAAACTACATTTCTGCTGCTTTGATTTGGAGCCAGAATGTAGAGTTTTTCTGAACTTCCTGTCCGGCTGATGGAGACGTAGAACATACCGTGACTGAAGCAGTCTGATGTCAAGTCTACGCCAATAGTGTTAAATGTCTGACCTTGACTTTTGTTTATGCTCATTGCAAAACACACCTTCACAGGAAATTGGAGTCTCCGGAATTTAAATGGAAGTTCTGAGTCCGATGGAACTAAGGGGATCCTTGGCAGTAGAACGGTTTCGCCTTTGCAGGGACCACAGGAAATGGTGGCCTCAAGTACATTGGTGTGCAATCTGGTGATAACACATCTGGTTCCGTTTGTTGTTTTTGGCGGTTCCAAGGATCGAAGAATCATGATTGGCGATCCAATTTTGAGATTTAAAATGTGTGGAGGCATTCCAGATATCTCCAAAGAGTTTAAAAACTCCACAGGGTAGTGAACAGCTTCATATTCATTAGTAGCCGAATCAACTGACTTGTATTGCTTTGTGTCTCCTGGAAATTCATCCATTATTGAATTGTTCAAATGATTCACATTGCTGTTTAATGGCGAAATAATAGCCCTCTCAGCAAGCCAATCCGGTGATTTTCCATTGTTTTGCAGGTCTGGGTACACTTTGTCTTTCAGTTGCTTCTGATTACCGACACATTTACCAAGCGCAGTTGGAATCTTAATTGTGTCAGGTGAAGAAGTGATAGGAAACTGACCATTACCGATTTGGAGAAGCAATTTTGAGAAGTCTGCTGCAGCTGTGTTATCAGAGATATAGGCTCTCATATTAGTAGTCAGTCTCTTCACTATAACGTGCCTCCAGAGATAGGATTGTTTCAAACTTGCATTGACAATGTAAGCCCTTGTGGCATTTTTAACCACTGGGAGGATTTGACGGAAATCACCGCAAAATAGGGTTGGAATGCCACCCATGGGATTCTTGTTTCCTGTGATGTCTTGCAGTGTTCGGTCAATTGCTTCGTAAGCACTCTTGTGCGTCATTGGGGCTTCGTCTACAATGATTGCAGAGGTGTCTCTAATTACATTTGCCAAGGCTGAGTTACCAGTAATTTTGCAAACTGGCTGATCCATTCGATGAGTATCCAAGGGTACTTTAAAAGTGCTGTGAAGAGTGCGGCCACCTTGTAGTAGAGTAGCAGCAATGCCACTGGATGCTGTTGCAAGCACAATCTTTCTCATGGATCTAATCTTTGCAAGGATCAAATTGATTACAAAAGTCTTGACCGTACCACCTGGAGCATCAAGAAACATCATGTTTTTGTTCATTTCACCTTGTGCTTCCAACATTGCCATGAATGAATTGTAAACTTCTCTTTGAGAATCGGTCAGTTTTTCTTGCATATTTTCTGCTTGTAGGGAAAGTTCTTCAAGATTATAAGTAACTTCACGTTGATAAACTCTCGCGAGTCTTTCATCTCTCCCTTGCGTTGGTGCAGGTAATCCATAGCTTGCCAATGGTTGACCGCACATAAGGAGAACTTTTTCTTCAATTAGACAAAGAGTTTTATTGTAGATGTCCTCATTAAAATCTGCTTCTGGATTGTTAACTTCTTGCCTGTATCTGTGAAGAATGTCTTCAGATATTACATCACGAAAAGCCATCCAGATCTCAAGAGGATTTCTTGGCTCACAGGCTGTTAAAATTATCACAAATAGGCTTCGCAAATTTGAAGGTGATTGAGTGGCACTTGCCTCTCCTACTGCTTGATGCAAGTGATGGTCATTTTCTAGAAGGCCTCGAGCAAGGCACGCTGCTCTGTATGTTTCAAACACCTGACCATTGTATGCTCGCAAATTTTGAAATGAAGTTGGACCAGCAACCTCATTGAGCAACAGGCGTAAGAAATAACACTCCCCTGCTTTTGGACTAATCGTGTAGATTCTCCCAATGCATGGTGCCTTCCATACATCATCATTTTCAGTACCTTCAACTTGTACCCCACGCATTCTTCTCATCCATTTCTTTGTCGATTTGTTCCAAGTGTAAAACTCAGGGACTTCTACGTATTTGAGACCCTTTGCAAAGTCATCCTCATGGCAGAGTTGAAAAAATGCTGTCAAAGTTGTGGCAGGCGGTGGACCTTGGGCTCGTTCCAGAGCAGTATCAGCTGAGAACATGACACGCTGCCCATTTTCAAGATGAACAGAAAGTTGTACAATTTGGGGGAAATATTCATGGATGGGATGTTCCAATATCCTCCAGGCCGCCTCTGAACTGCCGACATACCTTGCATTCTGGAACTGCTGGATCTCATCCACAATGTGACTTTGTACTTGGCCTTGTTGGTTAGCTGCTCCATCAGTTCTTTGTAGTTCAAACACTGCTTGATCACATCCTTTATTCACGTATTTGAGGACATATTTGATGCTTTGGATCGAGCTGCAAATTTCTACGTTAATGTGAGCGTTGAACTGCTGAAGGAGGACCTTATTGTACGGAACAATCCACTGGTTTGTTATTTCTTGATTAACATACCGACCATTTCTCTTCATCCTTATTGTACCAGTCTGGCCTCCATCTTCTGGTTTTCTTCGCCTGTACTTGGGGTAAGAGTCTTGGCCTTGCTTGGTACACTGAAAAAATTCTTTTGGGTATTTTTTGGAACATTTGTTGTCAATCATACATGGACAATTTGGATTAAATGGTCCACAAGGTCCATGCACCATATGTGCCATCACTTTAGCATTAAGATCAGGATCTTCCTCTTTGTCAGGGATCTCTGCAGATATGCAGAGATCCATTTTTTCTGGTAGAAGTTTGTCCTCTGGGGCCTACCAGGTGAGGATGTGTGCATGCGGCAGTCCTCTTTTTTGATATTCAATACTGTACAGGAAAGCCCTCAACCTGCCAAATCCTCCCTTTTTAATAAATTCAAGTAACTTTTTTAGCTTCTGCCTGAAAACCCTGGCAACAATATCTGGACGATCCTGAGGGTCTTGCCCTTGAAGACAATTTTCTGTAATTTCTGTCCACTTTGGATTTGTTGTGAACGTGATGAAGAGGTCGGCTCGGCCCATTCGCCGAACATATGCCATGGCATCACTTTGACGCTCAAACATGTATCGAGGGCCTCCTGTATAAGTTGCCGGAAGTACAACTCGTTGACCAAACTGTTCTGGATTCCCATCCTCCCTAAGAATTGAATCTCTCAAGTTGCTATAATTGTCAGCTCTCAGGGTCTGTTGCTCACGCCTCAGGAACTGTAAACGTTCTGTTTCAATCTTGCAGTACACATCCACCAGCCATTGTTGAAATAGCCTTCGGTACCAGAGAAAATAGTTTCCAGGCCGAGTCATTAAATGGTACGAATAAAATTGCTGTTGGGTAACTTTTCGCCCATTGGATGCCTTCATGTAGATGTTGTAAGATGGAGAACCATAGGGGTACATTAACGGGTACATTAAAGTATCGTAGAGGGGATGTAGTTCGGAGATCCATTTTAATGTATCATTTCTAAAACGCAAGACAATATCCCGGTTAGCTGTTGGTTCATTCTCCATTAATATTCCAATCTCATACGTTGTTGTTGGAGCATTGAATCGCCGTGGATGCTCTTCTTGCGGCCTTCGGCATTCCCTTATGACAACTTTATGTTCTACCAAGTGTTCTTCTTCAATCCTCTCCTTTGTTGTTTTCAGCTGACAAATGAAGCTGTTGTTCTCATGTAAAAATTCAGTCAGACTTTGGAGAATGTCTCTATTGAGTCTACTGTCACGTCCCCGATTATGTAGTTCCTCTTCCAGACTATCCAAGAAGTAGACTTGAATAAACTTTGCTGTTTCATCTTCAGGTGGTAAAAGACTCCCAATCTGGTGGCAAACCTGGCCTCGAATTCTAAAAGAAGGATTCCACCCATGTACTGCCGCAATTTTGTGACCAAATGATGTCATTGCAAAACAATTGTTATAACTGCGTAGATTTTGCAGAAAATCTTTAGAGATGGGACCATGGCCGGAGAGCAAATCTTGAAGCAACTGAGGCAGTGGTGGAAAGCTATCAAGCACAACTTTGCCAGAAGAACAACAACAACCAGGGGTTTCTCCTTTAAATTTTACAGCTGAGCAATGTTGACATACTTTGTCCATTTTTCCTATATCAGCTGTAGTGAGAGAGTCATTTTTGTTGTAGAGCAATCCTTTTCTATTGCAGTGTTCTATTTCATGGTGTCTCAAAGCAGTCATTCGTTGTCTAGCTGCCTCGTTTTCTGTCAATTGCTGGGGCAAAGTCATACTCTCTCTCCATGCAGCCTCTCGTTGTTGCCCTTGGTATAGGCGAAAGCTTCGTTGGGTTTCCGATTCATTCTGATGTCGTTGAGCCACTCTCAACTGACCTTGTGTACGTCTACTTACCTCATATAATTCATTCGATCGTAATATTGCTTCTCTTTCCAGTGCATATCTTTGCCTTTCTTGAATTTCATCTTGTGATTAATTTAACCGCCTTACAGCATGTCTAGTTCTGTCAGCTTCACGTTGGGTTTCTCTTTCCAAATCTGACAGTCTTGCTCTCCTTTCTCTTTGACGTATCCTGTTAAGTTCTAGACGCCTTTCTCTATCTGAATTGTTTTCATTGGAGCGAATTGCAGCAACTCTTAGTCTATTAGCTTCCAATCTTTCCATTCTTTCTTCCTCACTTTCGTTTCTACTTCGTTTGGGTGGCATAATTTCGGTTTTAAACGGAATTGTTTAACGATATTAATGATTGTAAATTAATTAAGCGTAAAGGAAATGTATACTAACTGAAATGGACGAACTATAAATAATATTTCTGAATAGTACAATTATAAACAATTATATTGTACCTATTTACTATGCCTCCACACGGGACAGAGTTAGACACCAGGGTCGTTTTTTAACGTGGAGAAAAGGTACAAAAATAAAAATTGTCTCAGTCGTGAAGGATTTCTCCTCCACCGAAAGAGAACAAGAAAATGAAGTGCAGCATCTGAAGAACAGATACTACACTTTGATCTTGACCAAAAGGAATGAATAAAAGCGACCTACGTGTGACTCATTACTTCCGGGTGTAAACGCCACAGTCTAAAAGTAATAATTAAAAAAAAAAAAGTAAATGTAAAATAAATGTAATACCAACTTAGGTTAACTAAGTAAACAGTACAATTAAAACAGTTCTAGTAAAACAAATAATTACTAAGATCTAGGTAATTGTTAGTCTCATTGTTATGGTTTTAAAGAAAAAAATGTGTAAAAAAGTTCTGCTTTTGTGAGTACGTGTATTTCTTTTAAATTACATAACCTTTTTATTTTATTATTTATATCTCTTTTAAATTTATATATTTTGTTAGTAAACTGGAAGAAATTCAGTTGAATAAAACCTTGTTCGTGTTCTTTACGTTAAACTCATATTTTTTATAAAAGGTTCATCCGGTTTAAAGAAAGCACTAAGTTTAAATAAGACTGGAAATAACTAATTCAATATATAAATAGAAAAATGAAATAAATATAAGCTTTAAGTCTTAAGATAGTAATAATCAAAATGTAATAAATTATTTGTAGTTCAAATCTATGATAAGACAGGCTTTCGAAATAGGCTCGACCAGAAAGATTAAATTGGAACGAAATTATAATCTCCGTGCCATTTTCAAAACAACCCCACAAAAGTAACGGTATCCTGCAGTTGGTTAAATGACAATGGTTGTAAGAAAAATGTAAAAGAAAATGCGCTTATCTGTTTATTTTGACCTGTTTTATTTAATTAAAAAAAATTGGCTATAACTGGAAGAGAGCGTTAGGTTTTGGGGGTTGTTTAAAAAATAGAATGGAAATAAAGTTAGCTCCGTTTTAATTGTCTTTAATTGCGGCAAGCGCTAATAAAATCGAAAAATCACTGTTTACATTCGAAATGTTAACTTTTATAGGTTTACAGGTTTGCTGACAAGGCAGGGGGTGTTTAATACAATTATTTTACTAAATTGATTTTTTTCATTTAAAAATAAAATTATTTCTTTTTTAATAAAGTTTTATTTTAAAATATTTGTTTTTGTTTATTTATATAAAATTACGATAGTTGAATTGTATTCTTTCAATTATATTGGCAAGTAAAATATAAAAGATTAAAACGGAACGAAATTGAAATTTCCATTACATTTTCAATACAATCCCAAAACATAAAGCTTTCCTCGCCAATGAATTGTTTTGATAATATACGTAAAGTGAAATAAATCGAATATAAAATTAAATGAAAATATATTAAATAATTAAATGTTAAATAGATTTTGTAAATAGTACAGTTGAAATGATTAGAATATTTCCAATATGTAATAAGGTCGAGGTAATTAGTTAAAGAGATTTAATATAATGTGATATGCAAATGAGCATAAGTCATTCGATATGGGGGTGGTTTGTAGACTAGTATATAAAGAAATTAGGCATAGATTCTTATGTCTCCTATAACAGAAACATCCTAAAATGGGTTCTAATGTTTCTCTACCAGGAGAGATCTACCCTCTTACCTCCTTTATATTTCGTTGATGATGGAGAGCTGTACACACAGACAGAAACACACGAACCCTATTACTTTATAGATATATATATATATATATACATATATATATATATATATATATATATATATATATATATATATATATATATATATATATATATATATTTGAATTCATTCAAGAAAGTATCGCTAACAAAAACAAATAAAAACATCTACGTAAAAGTGATACATTTAGTATTCCGGCGAGGTTAGCCGCGTGGTAGAGGTTTAGGCTTCTTATCACGAGTTGCCGATTCAGCCACTCTGATGAGTCGTGGATGACGAAACACGTGTCAGTGGATAATTATATTTTAAAAATAATATATATGCCGCTCCCCATTAAAGGGGTACCAGATTGGTCAATGGGAAAATTATTCCCAACAAGCATTTAGGTAAAAATGCACTTTCGTATAAATACTTAAATTCATTCAAAAAGTATCGCTAACAAAAATAAAAACATATATATATATATATATATATATAAAGGAGAGAGACGGACAGACAGGCAGAAACAGAGAGAGCTAAAGGGAGAAATAAGGAGAAAGGGGGAAAAAGCGAATGAAAGTATGTAAAGCTGAAAATGGCCGACATTTTAAAGACATTATTTTTCATAAATAAATATTGTTTGAATTTTACATTTTTTTTAAATTTCCCAACATCTTAGTCAGATTGTGTTAAAATTACAGAAAGATGAAAAAAATAAAGACTCTATTTAAGTTCAAAATCCTTCAGTGACTTTTTAAACAAACACTTTTATTGTGCTCAAACAGTTTATTTATGACCAAACAGCGAGCCTTGCATTTATCAGCCAATTAAGTAGCCGGTGAGATTATTTACGACAGTACTCTACCCAAAGAGGGGGGCTGATTTTATAGTCGCCGTCATTTCATCTTGTGGTTGCTGTATAAAATAAGCTTCTTTTTACTCAGTGATAGGACATAAGACAACATTCTCTCGGAGTTTTCATAAAGAATTTTACTTGAAGAGAATTGGCTCAGGAGAAAGAGAGACTAATGTCATTTTAGCTACTTAACTATTTTTAGGTTAACTTAACTGACATAAAAACCTCTCCCTTTATTAAACTGACGTCATTCTTCATCATATCTGTTTCGTCTACAGCGTTTGCTCTGCGTTCACCTGCCTCAACCTTACGTAAACCGTCTTTGGGAAAGATTCTGTTTGAAAATGTACAATTATCATGACAAAGCCGAGGATTGTTCCCCTGGTCTCAAATCAACATAGATTAAACCATTCTTGTAATGACCTGATCCATATTGTTTGAGGTGTAAAAGCTGGTTCTGTACAGTTATAAGAAGTCAACCCTCCTAGGATTTACCTTTCTTTTTTGAGAAGGGATAAGTTCATTGTTAATCGCATGAGGCGCATTTGTCGGGGAATACCGACGAGCCTACACGGGAATCTTTTGCGGTGTCAGAATGCTTCTCCTCTGGGGCACTGTCTGTTCAATATAACTTTTTGACTCTAGTGTCACATTTGTCAAGATGAGAGAGAAATAAATACCGGCTAGTGCTGGGATGATTACTCGGAGTCTGAATCGAGAATCGAAAATATCGGAACTTTTGGGAGTATCGGAATCGGAAAAAATTGTGCTTATTTTCCGATACCAAAACGATTTTTTTAAATATCTTTTATTTAATTTCATTTCGAGCAAAATCTTCCACTGATAGTAGTAGTGATAAAATGATAAATATTTATCGATTTTAAACTACCAGTTTAATTAAAATCGATTTTAAACTACCAGTTTAACTAAAATCGATTTAAAACTACCAGTTTAACTAAAATCTATAGATCATCAACTACATGTGTATTTTCTATTTAGTAAAATTTCTGCACATTTAACATGTGTTTTTACGGTAATCGGGGAAAAATAACAATATATTAAGTTGGAGCAAAAATAATTCCGTTTTTTTAAGATTATTTTTGCACTAACCTAGTGGTTAAATATGTAGATATTTATAAAGAATCGGAATCGGTAATTGTATCAGAATCGGGAATTTAGTACGGAATCGGTAATTGTATCGGAATCGGGAAAAATATGTAAGCCGTCCCATCACTAATACCGACTCTAATCAAAATTCATAATAGCTAACTTAATTACTACTTATGTAGAACTTGTAATATGTCACATCAGTTGGTTGGTTGTTGTTTTTTACGGCATATCAACCCTTTTCAGGTTATTTCATACCGAATCCAGTTATTTTGAAGAATTTTTTTTTTTTTGATAGAATGTATTCTTTTCAAGTTGGTTATTTATTTAACCCATAGTTGGGACCCTAACAGGTACTACCACTCCGAGCCAGAGTGGACATGGGAGCAATGTCAATTAAAGGGTGGCTCCAAACTCCCCAAAGCCCGCAAGCAGGGGCCTCACGACTGGATATAGTTTAAGGTCATATCCAGGACCAGTCACATCAGAATAACAAGCAAGTTTAGAAAAGTAATCAGAATTATCCATATGATACAGTGAATATTAAATTCGAAGATTTTATAATACGTGATTTTTTTTTCTCTGACGAACATTCGTAGAACACGATTGCTGAATTTTACTTAAAGATGTTGCAGTTATAAAATATTTTTAACGAAAATAATCAAGTGCAAAACTCTGTGTTTCGTAAAAGTTTACCCATTTAATTTTTATATACATCAATATCCACTGTTTCTGTACATTAAATCTCAATGGAAGTTGTCGGAGTTCGTAAACAAAGGAAAATAATAATTATCATGAATATACGAGGTGCATTCCATAAGTAATGCCCTTGACGAAATATCAGTTGCTTGATCTAGCTGAGATTTAGCATATGAAACCATTTATACGAGTTATGTGGCAAATTACAGTTCTGAACTAATCGCGGTTTCTGATTTACAGCTGTTTGAACCTAGTCAGGTGTTAAATGAAGCCTATTGAGTGTCGCATAGTGATCCGGAGTTTGTATTTAAAAGAAAGCAAAGAACAGGAGACTTTTGTATGAAATGAAATGAACATATGGGAATGATGCTATGTCATATGCGTTTGTATCATGGATTGAAACCTAACCGGAAATCTGTGGAAACAGCTTTCATATATTATCGTTCCCTTTTTACAAATTAAGTCCGTTTATAAAAACCGATGC
Source organism: Euprymna scolopes (assembly GCF_053919585.1). Taxonomy (NCBI): domain Eukaryota; kingdom Metazoa; phylum Mollusca; class Cephalopoda; order Sepiida; family Sepiolidae; genus Euprymna; species Euprymna scolopes. The sequence continues at coordinate 37,030,748 of NC_136490.1, read as the reverse complement.
CATTGTTCATCTCTATTCTCTGTTTTGTCTACTGCGCTTTATCTGTATCCACCTACCTCAACTTTACATCAACCGTCCCTGAGAATGATTCTGTTTGCAAATATAAGGTTATCATGACATATTTCTCTGTCAAATCGAGGTCGCCATTTTGAAAGATTGACGCGTGAGGTCTAAAACTTAAGGGATCAGGATTAGTACAAGAGATCTGGAAATTATCTTTCATGATTATTTTTTATATACATAAGGTGTCTCACAGATGGATTTCGAGCTTAATAATACCTTTCTAAAAGCGAGAACACGTTGGGTGCTCGATGATGAATATGGTGATGTGCTAAGAAGATAAGTAAAAGTTTTTCAAAAACTAACTGTGCATGATTAAACCTGTGTCCATCACAATAATTCAGAGAATAAAGCTCAGCCAATGTAGTAAAAGCAATTTGATTCAGCACTTTCAAAGGAGAAAAGCGTGCAGCCCTCCACTGGCAAGGTCATGTTCACAGTCTTCTGGATCCAAGGGTATCACAATTACAGGAGCCTGTTGTGCTTCATTTTTGTGGAGAAACTATCAAAATCAAGGGGCGAGTTAGATCAACAAACTTATCTTCCCTCGTGCAAGACAATGCCTTGGTCCACAACGCGTATGTCGCCAGGTCAATGCGTGCGGTTATGAAATCCCCCCACTAGTTCCCTATTTTTGAACCTTCTGACTTTCACTTCTTATTGAGCTATGGAATTGTTTTTGAAAGGAAAACGTTTCTCAGATGAGGCAGCTTTTAGTTTCGAAATCACACCGTGAAGAAAGACCGACCAAAACAGTCTCCAGGGCTGCATTAAACGATGGGGAAAATGCGTAATTCTTAGCAATCCTATGTATAGAAAAACTAACCATTGTTCCAAATTTTATTACTCTGCGTACTCTAACGAGAAGTGAATCAAGGACATTACTTATTAGACGCTCCTTTTACATATGTCATGTAACTTGTATTTGATTATTTCAGAATTCATTATCTACATACAAAATTAACAAATTATGATTAAAAATAATTAGGGTATTTGTGCAGAAATTGAACCAGACGTAACTAACTAGACACTCGGCTTTGCTTGGAACATGATGTGAACCGCCGGCTTTTGCCGAGCGTCGCCGATTATTAATGTTACTAAACGAAAATACTGAAGAAAATATTTCAATATAATAAAATCACCAGAAAAAAATTAAATACATGAAAATTATAATGAAAATAAAAAAGAAACAACAACCTACCGTACGAATTTCTGTTTTTTTTTTCCCTGTAACAATTTTTAAAAAGGTTTTTTAACCAATTTTTTGGTCAAACAAAATTCAACAAAACTAATAAGAAACCCATTTTTATGTTTTTCATATTTTGTAAACAAAGGTTTTAAAACATCATGTAATTTTCATGTATTTTTTTTTCATTTTTCTTTATTTTTGTAAGTAATTTAAAGTAAACTGTTTTGTTATTTTTTCATTTCATTAACATGTTTTTTCATATAGAGTGGGGTTGGGCGACTGATGTTTTAAAATGAAATTAAATTAAGACAGCCAGAATATATCCTTAGGTTTAAGTATACTTCTCTATTGTCGCATTAAACGATTTTAACGTAACGCGAGAAGAGATGGCAGATGTGGAAGAAACCCAACTAGGTAGCTTCCGATATGTGATTTAGGATGGAAGCAAAATGGTTCATAACCAAATTTCTGTCTCCATATAATCTCGAAAGCATAACTGTCGAGAAGTTTCCGTCTGGTTCCGTTAATTTTGCTCCTATATTTTCCCCAAATATCGTCTGCTCCTTTGTCGCGCATTGATTGATCGGCGTCTTACATCAGATTACAGTCCAATTCGAGCGCATAAAGTTATCATGTTCATTAATTACGATTAGTTACGTCTGGGTTAAGTTCTGCACAAGTACCATAATCGATACTCATTAAGGCTAAATAAGAAGCCTGGATACTAGAAAATGTGAATGGTTATTACATATTTGACATTTTAGAGTTTACAGAAAAATAAAGCTAAACTTATTATCTTACGAGATATTAAAGACCGGTGATTTGAGTGACGGTAAGAGAACTTGTAATTAAAAGGGTCCGATCTCCTCCAACTGTATCTATAAAATAACTAATCAAGAGGAAACTTATTTTTCTCAAAACATATATATATATATACATATATATATATATATATATATATATATATATATATATATATATATATATATATATATACGTGTAGTGCAATAAATAAGAAAATCCTACCAGGAATAATTCGAACTTTTGGCATTATGGGATGTAATATTTAGTACATGATATCTCTATTTATGGTTTAACTATAGGCATGAAAATATAGGAAACTGCGTAATGGAAATGTACAATAAATTGCAGTAAAGAGTTTTCTGTGAGACTTGTTCATTTGCATTATTTTTAAGTGATAGGTTTTTCCCGTGCACGGTGACCTCTTTAGTTGACACCATTTTACGATGTGGTGCGATTATGATGAAATTCTAGATAAACGCATTATCTAAATTAGATACAATGACGCCCACTTATTGACACTCTGGGTCAGGTATGGGGGCTAATAATTTGAAGATGCACAAAACATAAGTGGTCATTGATATTGGGATAGCTGATAACAAACAAAAGCTATTCGGATTTTTTGTGAGATGATAATCCTAGTGTTACACCGGGAGTATCGCGAATTCTACAAACGTTTACATTCGAGTGTAAACGATTACGTTACCTGTGCTGTTTTATAATTTCCTGTGTATATCCAAAATGAATCCAATTCAAAGTCAACATAATTGATTTTCAACTGTCACTATAACCTTTTAGTCCCCAAGCAAAACGGTAGACTAATAAGGTGTAAAGACAGAGAAGGATTTTTATTTATTTTTGCTCCCCCATACTTAGGGGTTGTTGGCGGGTTAAATGTTTTATGATTTTTAATATTGGCATTTTAATATTGAAGATATGAATAACTCTCGAAGAAGCACCCTGCTTCGACAAGCTTCTGAGACTGACTATCATTATTGATTTGAAATAAATGTCACAAACAGATTTGAGCTTTGTAGTGATCGATTGTAATAAGTGATATTCCCGTGAAGGCTGCAGGTTCAATTCTCAGTGTGGGCGACTGAAAAATACAATTGCCAATTACTTAGGAGCTCTATCCACTCATGACTGAAGGAACGAGAGAATGATATCCCCGTACAGTAAATAAAGAGTTATATTCGAAATTTCGTCTAAATTCCTGAGTTCGATAGAAACCATCTTGAGTTCGACAAGATAAACCTGAAGAAGGTCGGAGGTTACATCGCTCGATACGGTGTGAAAATGACACTGAGAACAGTGGTCTGAAGTTTCCAAATAATTCGAATAACTAATCTCCATCTAAAAAATTCAGAAACATAACATTTGATCTTTCTTTAACACTATCAATAAATGAATCGAGCGAATAATACCAACAATAAATACAAAACAATAAACAAAGACGCAAACGGCAAGTTCGACGTGAGTTCAACGAGGTCATTAACTATCGACAAATACACAATCAGAAAGATGTTTTATTTATTTTACTATTTATACTTAGACTTGGAGTTAATACGAAGATTAAGTATTTTATTACTTTTAACATTGATATTTTCTATAAAAGTTTGAGAAAGAACAAAACTTGAACGCTTATGACGTCATTATATTTTGGACACACGTTAGTGGCGGTAGCAACAGTTAAATATTTTTTTTATATTATTTCTCATGAGTTGTATTAGGTAGTTTTTATTTTTGATATCGAAAGTATCTTCTGACCTTAAGATGAGCATTGTTCTATTTAAAATATTATAAGAGAATATTAACTACTAGCATTTCAGCCCAGCGTTGCCCGGGTGTTTGGATGTGTATGTTGAGCAAAAATAAAAGTGGTAGTAGGAAGGCAGGCTCGAACCCGTACCGCGAAGGAGGAAAAGAACGGGGGAACATGTTTTTGCTGTTATGACCACTGCCAAACCGGAAGTGACGTAGATTTAAATTAAGCCTAGAAAAACGAGAGAAGAGGATGAGTTTCAAAAATATCGGCGAAAAAAGCGATCCTCTCCCTGTAGAAAAATTGCCCAGTTGAAGGTGAAGATATTAATGTTTTTTGCCAATTTTTCGATATTTGTCGTCTGAAAAGTCGACCTTCAACAAGATACTGATCTTGATAAAATCTGTCGCCTCTGTTGAAAGTTTTAGGCAGACATGCAAACATACATACATACATTTATATATTAGTAACTAAAAATTTTCTACTCAAACCGATTAAAAAGCTTGCCCTATCTCTGAATACCCTTTATGTAAAATTTCAAATGTTTCGACCAGAAATTTTCTGAGTAATTTGGTAGAGACCGCAGAGGTCAAACTTGTTTAACTTTGACCCCTATTATGAACCTTGAACATTTATTGTTTTGGCTCCAGATCAAGTTATTAAGTTAGATCTATGTCCAAGGAACCTATATCTAAAAGTTCAAGAGTTTAGACCCAAAATTGCCGGAGGAGTTTGGTAGAGTTCTCAAATGTCAAATCGTTGATCTTTGACTCCTTAACAGCCAAATTTCTGGCCGCAAACCGATTACAAAGATTTTCCCAAATCTCAATGCCCTGTATATAAAATTTCGAGTCTGTAGACTTAAACTTTACAGAATTATTGCTTAGAGAAATCCACACACACACACACACACACATACACATTTACTTTTATAGAGAGATAGCTGGATAGATAGATAGATAGATAGTGTGAATGCAATCTATAGTAAAGATTTAAAAAGTCCCCCTCCCAAATAAAGACTCGTGAGCCACCACCGAGAATCGAAACCAAAATCTACAGCTTACGACTTACTTTTGTCTCTACCGCCAATGACTTGGCCACGAAGACATAATTACTGCAAGGCTTAAAATGAAAACATGAACCAATAGCTACTACGTTATGCGTTCGCAATGGCGGCGTTCGACTTTCACCTGGCAAATTTCATTGTTTTTAATTTTCACCCTTTTGCACCGATTTTTCCGGGCTAAACCACAAATATAAGGTTTGGCATGGATTCAAATACCTTATATATGAAGTCTCTTGTCTGTAGACCAAAAACTCTAGGAGGAGTTTGGTAGGCAAAATGTGTTAAATAAAAATATATACGTATAGATAAATATATATGGAAACAATTTTGTGTTTACTATAAATTTTTTCCGCAAATATTATGCAATCATAAATCATGTAGAATATCTGCATGAATATAATTACAGGTAATAGTTAACTAAAGATGATCATCCCATGAGGAAATCGAAGAAACTAATATGGAATTAATTAAAATGAATGTTTTAAAGAATATGCAAATTAGCTAGATCTTTTGCTAGTGAATGCAATTCCACGACCCATATATAAGAAAGTTGTATTTTCTTTTTTAAATAAATAGAGAAGTGGATTTTAATGTGAATATCAATACACACACTTGAAAAACGAATTTCTAGGAGTATAGATAGATAGATAGATATGTTGTGGACTTCGGTTAATAAAATAATTACACTGACGCAGATATTGTTGATAAAACAATGTACATTACTAACTCGACGGACAATAATTTATCTCGTATCTCTCTGACTCAGTCATACGTTTGTGGCTCCCGATATTTACCTTTCTCCCACCGTGAAAGGATATGGCACAAGGTTGTAAGTGGGATAAAGACCACAGCGCTCCAAAAAGAAGAGCGCTCGAATCGTGCAAAAAATAAGTCTGATTAGCCTCGTCAATATTCTTGGTTCTCAGACAAAAAGCGATAGACCTGCCCCCCCTCTGAAAGCTGAAGAGCAAGGACTATAGTTGACGTTCTAGGGATACCTGGAACGTTTGCCTGCGTCTGACAGCTAAAAGGCCACCGATATGATCCAGTTACTCTCAGACAGTTTATCACGATCGGAACTTAGACTGTAGTGACATCTACTTAAGGTTCACAATATTTATATTTCTCCCACTGCGAAAGGATCTCAAAAAAAGGTCGAAAGGTGAGACGAATAGGCCAGTGTCTCTAGAGGAGGAACACTCCGCTCTTGTAAATAAGTCTGAGTGGCCTCGTTGCCATTTCTCCGAAACCGAATATCGGATTCAAAATTTCCGAAAATAAGTTTTTTTTCCGAGTATTAAGCAGTGTAATTCTTTATGTTACAAGAGGTGCCCATTGTTTTATGCGCAAGCGCGTACATTTTTGCTTATACTTGAAATAATACTTATTTGCAGAAAAATTTAAATGCGATATTCGTTTTCATCACACACGAAAACCTAAATAAAACAAGTGTTTAAGGTACGTTTTGAGTTGGTCTGCCAGGTCATAATAAACACCACCCCTAAAAAAGTAACACACTTCCCCTAAAAATGGTGGCCATAAAGTAGGTGCTTATTTTACGTTAAATTAATAAAGAAAAATGTTCACCCACTTTATGAAACAATAATGTGCGATCGTAAGGGCAAATATCACATAGCCCACTACACGATTTAGGTAATTAGCTTTCCAACGAGTCTTTATTTGTTAAATTCTGATCAATAGTTGTCAAGATTTGGCTACGAGTATATGTAAACTCATGTTTTGTATACGTTAACTCCCAACCTTTAAGCAAAAAGGATTTCAAATGCTTTCACTCCCTCCCATTTCTTGTTGCAGTGTAATCATGCTGACCCCTTTTTCTGTCTCTACGTTCTTTCTTTTTTCGTTTTCTTTTTCACCTTCGTTTTCTTTTCGTTTTTATTCCTACTCTTTATCCTGTTAAGGTTTGGCGTTCTTTTTTATGAATAAAAAAATATAGTTCATTTCTTCCATTTGAGAAGTAGTAGATCCTTCATTGGCACATAAGCTTTATTACGTCGCCTGACGACGATGAATATTGGTTTCTACGCATTAGCATGTTCAGTGTAGCGACTATGTAATATCTCTCTCTCTCTCTCTCTCTCTATATATATATATATATATATATATATATACATGTTTATATATATGTATATATATCTATATACATGTTTATATATATGTATATATATACATATATATAAACATGTATATAGATACCTATACATATATATAAACATGTATATAGATACCAAAGGGCGAATGAACTCTTATTCTGGGTCAACGGCCAACTAGCACCGTGTATATTTGTGTGTGTATATGTGTATTGGGATCGAGAGGGCTCCCGCAAGCCGTGGTGAAGGAAACCTTTCTAGGAGAAGCAAATCTCTGATTTAAAAAACCATAAAGCGGGAGACCAGTACCCGCATTAAGCTGGTCTGCAGTTTAATTTGTTGCTGGCTATCTTGTTCTTGCTTGTTGCTGGATCTCAACATTTTGAACCGAGAGAGACTTAGCTGTCGTACAAAGCTAAGCATCTTTGTGTAGATACTCCCTCAGGCATTTGGGCTCATGGATTTTAAATGTCTGAGGGAGTGGCACTCGTCTGACAAGACGTTGCAATCATCATCATATATATATATACTTATATATGTATATATATATCTATATACATGTTTATATATATGTATATATATCTATATACATGTTTATATATATGTATATATATCTATATATCTATCTATATATATATATATATATATATATATATATATATATGTGAAAAGACTACTGTAAAGACAACAAACAGACTTCTACTGATTCTATGCTCCAACAATAACATGGCAATAAAAGAAAGACATGCCGATGATGACGTGTATCTTCGAAATATATTTATAAATTTTAAAATAAATTTTAAACAAAATAAATATCTGTTTATTTTGTAATAATGCGTTGTTTAGACTTCAAACGTATCTAATACGTATCTATTTTATTGAAAATCTACCAGCGCTTAAATTAAGGAACAAACTCTAACGTGAATCCCACGTGACCAACGCACTGTTCTGACATTTGAAAATACTACCGTAAAAACAACAAACGGACTTCTACTGATTCTATGCTCCAACAACAACATGGCAAAAAATAGAAAGAAAGACATACTGATGATGAAGTGTATCTTCGAAATAAATATCTGTTTATTATGTAATAATTTGTTTTGTTGGCTTCAAACGTATCTAATACATAATTATTGCTATATATATATATATATATATATATATATATATATAACAATAATTATGTATTAGATATATATATATATATATATATATATAACAATAATTATGTATTAGATACGTTTGAAGCCAACAAAACAAATTATTACATAATAAACAGATATTTATTTTGTTTAAAATTTATTTTTATTCCACCATAAGCGAACATTTCTGTAAAATTCTGAGGAAGCTACATGACGGCAAAAAAACGGTCGGGTAGCTGAAACAATAATGTAACTTAACAGAAAAATACGGTAATAAAAAATAAAACGCATATTTACTCTACAACAGTATTGAGCACTTTCTTCAGGTTTTGATTAATTACCATATCTACTATATATATATATAGATACATATATATATATATATATATATATATATATATCGGCTCTATTGTGTCTGATGATGCTAAATTTGAAAAGGACATCCAATGTAGAATTAATAAAGCTAGTGAGCCATCTGTAGGTTGCGACACAGACTATGGAACAGCCACGATGTGTCTCTAAAAGTAAAGGTGGCAGTCTACAAATCTTTTGTTCTGCCTACTCTTCTGTATGGTGCCGAAATGTGGACCTTGTACCGCAAGCATATAAATCAGCTTGACTCCTTCCATATGAGATGTCTGCGTTTTGTTTGCAATGTTGGATGGCAGGATTGTGTTCCGAATAGTGGATTACTGGAGAGATGGAAAATCACTGGTATTGAATCATTTTTGATCAGGATACAAATGCGGTGGTCGGGTCATCTTGTAAGAATGGATGACTCAAGAGTTCCTAAGCAACTTTTTTATGGGCAACTGACAAATTCTTGCCGTCCAATAGGGCGTCCCCTGCTTCGTTACAAAGATAAACTAAAAGACAACCTGAAACGTTGTGGAATTTCTCTGAGTTCCTGTGAGAGTGCAGCAGGGGATCGCAGAAAATGGAGGAAGAGGTGTTTCCTAGGGACCAAAGAATTTGAACATAACCGCCTTTGTCATAGGGACGCACTTTGTGCAAATATGAAGGAAAAAAACAAAAGAAACATCCACCTAGAAATGAATATGTATGCAATTGTGGTTTCAGAGAAAGCAGCAAAGCAGGGTTATCTGTTCACTCGAGAAGGCATCTTTAATCGACGAGCATATGAAAGTTCACCATCTGCGAAGGAGTGTGCCGGACGTCTACAGGATTGCAATTACGCATGTAGTGTCACAGTACTTGGGAGCTGCTGAAGATTGCATACTGAACCCTCATTCATCGTCTTCGATGAGAGAATCCACCATATATATATATATATATATATATATATATATATATATATAATAAAAATTACAATTAAATTTACCAAAATGATCCAAGATGGTAAAACTAAAGTATATTCTAAATATTAAAGAATTAATATTTATAAAGTAATCTCAACCAGACGTAAAAACTCGATAAAACCAAATAGGAGATAGAGCAAGAGCAAATAGTTAATAAAACATGTTTAAAAAACACTTTGAAAAAGACTTAAAACATTTTTAATCTGGAAAGGAAACTATTAATAAGTAGATAGTCCTTAATCTGCGGAGTTTCGAGGAAATACTTTCCTTCTCATCAGAGAGTAGGAATTGGCAAAGTGCGGGATCGAATTTTGCATACAAAAGTATTTGATGAAACTGCAAGTAAGTCAAAGATCTTATTTGATAACAAAAAGTGAAGCAGAGAGAATATGGTGAAGAAAAAGGTGATTTTACGTGTATGGATAGTCAGGTGAAAGGTAAGGTATCCAATGATGGTAAAATCCAAAAATGTAAGTCCAAGAAAGTTAATTTAAGTTTCCATTCGAACAAGTAAAATCCAAGGAAATCGTGTAATTGGAAGATTGTCCAAAATAATCCAAAAGACCGAAATCCGTGGAATAATTCCCAAATATGTACAAGGAAAAGGGGAAAAAATTCCAATAATAATAAAAGAAAAATAAGATATGCTTTTAACACGGCTGCCGAGAACAAACATGACTATCCATTCACGTGAAATCACCTTAAATTGACTGCATTTAGAATACTCTTACAGGCTAACATAAGGTGATCTGTTAATGGTAAATCGTAATTAATGTAAGGCTATCGTCAGCCACGTTTTTCTCTGTTTGAGGAAGAAGCAGGCCACATATACTGCTTATAATGATGTTCATCTTTATTTAACTATAGCTTATCCCTATTTCTGTATATTTTATTTTATTTTGATATCAATTTTCCAATTTTTTATTTAATGTATTTTTAGTAAATGTATGTTGTCCTATTCTGTTTTTGATTGGCATGGTATCTGGTCTGATCGGTTAGCCTTGGTTGGTCCAAGGGAGGTAATTAATCTATCTTATTAATTCTTTAATCTTTTGTCTTTATTTTAGTAAAAAGGGAGGTAATTCGTGATTCTTTGCGTTTCTATTATATTATATTTCATATTTTATTTGTTATATATTTTTATACGTTTATATATATACTATTCATTTTATTTTATATATATTTTATACGCTTATATTTTGATCAATAAATCAGTATCCCATATGCTGTTACTAAATTATGTTATGCGTAAAATTAACTGCATTTAGAATACTCTTGAATAAATTCCTTTAGGTAGGGTCTTCGGTTGTTGTTCGGTTCTCCCAGTTTATTATGAACGCTTGTCTCCTATGTATACAGGCCTTAAGGGTTTCACTGCGGACATTCAAACAGGTCTTTTGGGGGCCATTTTTAGGCTTTTATAATGTGGTATTTCTCCGCATCACAAAGGGGGCACCGTTTTGAGGCTGGTGAGTATGCCGGTCTTCTCTCTATGATATTCCATTTGATGCTGAATGGTGTTTAGTTGTCTTTTAGCTGCCATACTCTGGCAACTAATGCTGTATTTATCCTTATTTCTTTTATTTCAGATCATTTTAAACCACAGCAGAAAGTTTTACTCGTCCATTACATCGAGGCCAGAGGGTTCGGAAAATATCAGATGTTTGTAATTCATATACGAATCTAGGAAAACCAATGACTATACTAGAAACATTTTACAGCTGTAAAAATGTGTCAAAAATAGGCTATGGATAATAAATGATCCCCCTTAATGTGCAACCTTTAGTGTAAATGTCAAATGAAGGCTTGTTGGAAAGGTAATTACCTGAATTGTGTAGTGTGCTGAAAACCGATCATACAGAGCCTATTTTGAGCACTTTTTTACAGCCATAAAATATTTCGGTAAACGTGCAGTAACATTCTAGTCTAAAAAAATGCTTAACAATTACAACCATTGTAGGTTTATGACGGTGCTGTAAACGAAACTGACGTTTAAAATTCTATGAGATGAGTATTTTTTTTTTTTAGATATTAAGAAATTATAGTTTCCAAATAAGGGGAACACTTTTCTCTATGAATTTAGCATAAAATGAGCATCCACTTTATGGCCACCTTTTGGAAGTAGGTCTGTTATTTTTAGTTTAGGCGGAAGTGTTTATTAGCGCCTGGTTAACCAAGATGCTGATGATACTACACTCTATAAAAGGCATGACAGGAAAACAAAACACATATCTAAAGAAATGGCAAAAACACTAGAGGATGACCTCCAATCTGTAGTGGAATGGGGACACAAATGGATGGTCACATTCAATGCTGCCAAGACTAAACTGGTTTCCTTCAATAATTATAAGAAACATTCTCTGCCACCAATAGCAATGGCCAGTGACTCCCTGTCTGAGAGTAGATCTTTCAAACTGCTTGGCCTAACGTTCACAGGAAACATGAGCTGGAACAATTATATTGAAAACATTGCCAGGGCCGCTGCGAAAAAGGTAAGCTCTCTCTACCGTGCTAGAAAACTACTGACACCTGAAAGTATAGTGTACCTCTATAAGGCCACCATTCGCCCATGTATGGAGTATTGTTGTCACATTTGGGCTGGTGCGTCTGCTACTAATCTCTCGCTCCTAGAAAAGGTTAAAAAAAGAGTCG